>NC_080424.1:47863884-47968884 GCF_029873635.1 Malania oleifera | reverse complement strand
TCATTATAGTAAGATAGGGAAAAAACTACAAAAAAATGAGAACAAGATGTCTTCCTATTAAAAAACTTATACAAAAGAATAGCAAATGATCAGCTTTCCAATCCCTTCGCAAGTCTGACGGAAATTTCTTAAAACAGCCCTGAAACAATCATCCCAATGGAAGCAAGGAAAACCACCCTATCCCACAACAAGTATGATGACAATTGCTCATCCTTGAAAATCCTCGCATTCTTTTCCATCCATAATGTCCATAAAATAGCTTGTGAAGCACACTCTACAGAATTGTCTCTTTCTTACTTCTTCCAAAACCCCAAAACTTTACTAATACGAACTCATCCACTGTTGGTATTGAGGAGAATAAATTTCCTTTGGACATGTTATAAACTTGTCAAAAAGAGAAAAATAAAAAGAGTAGAAGAAAGATATTATGCATGGAAGTAGGAAGAGAAGCATTACCTAAAGATGTGTAAGAGGTTGTTGTGCAGGATCTAATACCTGTTTCCACTTTCAGTTTTAATGGTGCACACCTTTAAAAGCTTGAAGTTGGAACCAGATAGGGCTGGGGTAGCTTTCGATTAAATGTGGTTCTATTGGTTTCTTGTGGATGATTGTGCTTGTGATGTAGTGGTAATTTTGTATTGGGGATGACTCTGCAAAAGGACAAAACCTGAAGGGATCATTGATGACAAATGTTACTTTGTTAATAATTACATGGGAATTGGCATTCTAGCTAAACAACTCCTTTTGGATTTTGGGTGCAGTGATGCACAAACCTAACCAGGAAATATACAACAGAAGACTCAAAACAAGCTGCCGTGCTATGTGTATCTTGGAAGCTTTTTGCAACATGGAATATGGAGTGACTTGGAGTCCAAATACAGGATGTCCAAACTCATGTTGTCTATGGTTGAAAAATTTGGTTTATTTGGCTGACAACATAAAACAGTGATAAGAAAAATTCTTGGAGAAGTTCAAATGTGAAATAAATTGGCTTTTGGCTACTTTACTATGCCTTAAAACTGTTATATAGTGATCCTACGGAGGTTTTAAGACTGACGAAAAGTCCATTAGTGAAAGGAATGCGGCCATTGTGCAACTCCTTAATTGTTGCATGGCATGCGTTCATTTTGACCAATCAACCACGTTGTTCAATCCTATACCTTTTCTTCCTGCAAGTGAAAATAAGAAAAAGAAAGATTACCACTGCAGGTGTAGCAATTAGCATAATGATAAGAAGTAAGAGTGACAGAACTACTGCAGGAAAGAGGTCCTGGTATGGCATAATGGATCACAGCGAATTTGATGATTTGTTTACATGGGCACAAAAAGTTTGTGGTGTTTGTGATCCTATGTCTGACATTTTCTCTGCTTCACTTCATCTAAGAAAATTTTTATTTCTTTTGTTTCAAAGGGAGTGAGAGATTGTAAATAGAGATCAGGAATTGGGAGGCTAAGCATTTTATTGTGAATAAACCAAATGCCATATGGTTATGGGCCTCGAATTGCATGCATGACACATGCAATCAAACGTTAATGCTTAATCATATGGATGGTGGTGCTAAGTTGTTGAGTCAAAGTAATTGCTCTTTATATATCTTCGGTTATATTGCATCGATGAATATTTAAGGTTTTCCTTTAATGTTTATAATTTTTTATTATCTTACACTCATATTTTCAGGATTCTTTCTTGAACTGCGTGGTTTTTTAGGGCTGTTTTTATCATTGTGTGTCCTTTTTAATAATATGAAGTGCTGTTCTAGAAAATTGTTCCTTTGTTACATTCTTTAGTCTTTTGACATGCAATTGTGCTTCATTTTCTTTTCTCTAAATGAATTCCTATCTTTAAATGTGGTGGAAATTTGGTTAGGGTTGCTTTCAAATTGGACAACTACAAGGCCCGAGCCTCGTCTATCTAAATCCCAAATGACCAGAGCTTGGATTTTAAACAGCACTACTTATTTGGTATGACAAAATTATACACATTTATAGGACAAATTGGAGTCAGTGACAATCAATATCATAATTATATACAACAATTATAAATTTGAAGTTTTAAGGTGAGTAATAACAAAATAACTATGTTTACTTTTTAAGATGTGGAAACCTTTTCGACACCTGTCTCATTGAACACTGCATGACCCTTGATAGTTTTATGTGTGTGTATGTGTTAATACAATATTCATTAGGCTGGGTTTGATTTGAGAAAATTGTTCAACCTTGAACTGGACCTGGTTTTCAATTCAGCTAACTTCAATTACTTAATATGGATTTTTGATATCAACATTTTGTCCTAGCCTAATTTTTCAGAGTTGATATGCACAGAACATTTAGCCATGAAGTTAAGAAGTTTTACTGTGCCTGCTTTAGTGTAACTATTCCTCTGTTTGCATATTCATGATAATTTATCCTACATGTATAGTCAGCTTTATTTATATTAAACTTCTGTACTAGCATTTCATTTATTAATATTATTACTCCATATTTCCAACTTCTTGCTAATTGCTGTTACTCCACTTATGGGTTGACTGCTTCCGTGTGTTGTGGAAGAGTGATCCTTCTTTTGCCCCTTCTGCAATATTGATTAATCAAGGACTTACTTCTTTCGTATGTCTCTGCTGTTATATATTTATTTATTTATATTCTTTTTCTTCTTTCTCCACTCTGAGTTTGTTTGGCCAGGACCTGGAGAAAAAGACAGATTCTGATATAATGTTTTAAGTAATTTATAATTTTTTTTCCTTTTGGAACATAAAAATCAGTTAGAAATTTAAAATGATTATAAGTTGATGGTTAACGACTTTGTATAGAGGCACAAGCTTGTTTCTTTTCTTTGAAAACTATTTCTTTATGCTGTTGTATTTTTAAAGAAATGGAGGATGTGCAATTCTTGTGAATTAAAGGATTTTTTATCAATTGTGAAAATTTTGGTGTGAAAAAAAGCATGTAGGTCATTAACATTGTAAATTCCCAGTAAGTGGTTAAATCATATCTTTTGATGAGCATATTGGTCCATAGGCAATGAACAATAAACTGATTACCATGGGGACTCTAGGAAGCAACAAGTTATTTTGTTGTGTTATGCTCTGCTTGTTACTGTGCCGTCTGCATGGATGTTGTCCCCCATCTGCTCATGAGATGTGTCGGCTACAGCAGAATTGCATCTAAATGATTTTTCAAAGTACGTGTTTGGTATTCTATTAAAGCATTGACATGCTGGTGTTATGCTGATATATGCATTCGATTTGGTTATACTCAATCTTTATATGTATCTTGGGTCACAGATGTGGTACTACCAAGGTTCATGATTCAAGCAGTGAGTTTAAAATATTTACGGACTGGTTTAACTAATTATAATTTGTACTCTTTATCACATTGAATGTGTTCAATATACGTGGAGTTCAAGGCATGTAAATTTTGAGATGTTCTGTGGTCAGGTGACTTTTGTCGTTACACACTTCAATGATTTGAGGATATCATGTGCAGATCTTAAGGATATTTTTCTCCATTCTATATCTGTCTCAGTACAGTAGAAGGAATTTTTGGCTGCTTTTGAGGTCAATAAAGCAGCTACTCAGGATGCCAGCAGTTCTACTGTCAGCATTTGATAACGGATCCTGGATTCTAGTAACATACTGTTACGTTATTTAAGGGCTCTGGCGTTGGTTCTTGGAAGCATGGGGAATCATCATCATCTTCTGTTGTTTTCCAGGTGATTAATGAGCATTGTGTTGCTTGCTTTTGTTGTTGTGCTTCCTTTTAATTTATTATTTTTAATTTTATTTTTATGCAGCGACTGCCAAACTGAAATTTATTGAGTAATATTTTGGTCTCTTAATTTATGACTTGATGATTGATTGTTCTCTGATTTTCTTAGTGGCCTATTTAACACTCCCAGCTGGACAATGACTGAATTCTCAGTTTCAATTGGGGAGATGCAAGAAAAATACAAGGTTAGATTTTCAATAGCTGTGAATATTTTTTCCTGTTTTGTGAAATTCTGTGAAGTCCTTTCAAATGATTGGAACCTGATATTCCTGAGAAGATGATTACTTTAAATTCACAGTTTTATGCAACATGGGAACAACTTTATTTTTCAGGAGATGAAAACATGCTCTTGTCATTTTATGCAATTGATGTGACTTTAGTGCATAAGGAACCTATGATGTAGTAGCGAGACTGAGATGATAAGGTAAAAAAGCTGAAGAGCAAGTGGCAGATGCCTGAAGGGTATGGTTGTAAACTGTAAGCGGATTCACAGGCTTGAGCTATGCCGCTGATTCTAAACTCTTGTGACAAGGTCTGGCTAATAATGAATTGATGAAAATCATAATTTTCTGCTTGTACACCTGCATTGAGTATTCCCACATTTTTACTAGCTCACCGAACCCAACTCCTTTTCATCCCCCTCAGCTGCAGAACCGAGACCGAACTCCTAAGGTTATGTTTGGTTTATGGATTGGAGATTGGATATAACGTTGAAAATTCATCAGAAAAAATTGTGTTTAACTCTATCCATAGTCCCTGCAGGATATAAAAAGACACCAATCCTATAGGATCCGTAGGATTCATTGTGGATCTAACACGGAATAAAGGGAAGGAACAACAAATATGAAAATAGGTAACCCTCTAATTGTTTCTGTTAAGCTAACATACTTGTAAATACTAGGTGGGAATCAAATATAAACCGTATAGGGATATAGTAATTTACAAAAATGCCCCTTTTTCAAAAATCTGTGCATGAGTGGATCAGAGTTCAATGGAAGTTGGCAATACTAATTCATGCATTTACTTCAGAAAGGAGTCTAAAGCTTATTAGTTTCTTTATCATTTGGGTACAGAAGATTCGAAAATCTCTTTCCAAGTCCAACTTTATTATAAATATGAGTGAAGTTGAAGTTGACTAATATAACCCAGTTTTACTCTACGTTTGGTTTGCGGAGATCGAGGCAGGAGTGGAATCAAAGTGGGGATAGAATCACTCTTGGCATGCCCAATTGTAGCCTTTATTAAACACATAGAATGACTGTAGGAATCACAAATTCAATTACTTTTCAATGTTTGGTATTCCTAAATGATGGTTTGAATGGGATGATAAATAAATCAGCATCTGAAAATGATCCCAGGAAAAATATTTTATTTTGCAATACTTCAAGTTTATGAATTCAGTTTAACCTATTTTTAAAGTTTATCCCAAGTGGGACAGTTTTATATCAAAAACCAGAACTTGAGAAACTAAAACTTTAGGCAGTGACGATTGTCTTTCAGTAATTTAGACATTCTTCTGTAAAGATGAGTTCCTTCCAAAACCGTGGAGTTTGAGCTAGATGAGGACATGTGATTCAAGAGCAGCAGGAAGGATGAAAAACCAAACAGTACAAATACTGTCCAGGTTAAAGTAGTGAGAGAAATAGGGGGAAGGGGAGGGGAAGGGGAAGAAGAATGAACAAGGAAGAAGAGTGGAGGAAGAAGAACTTATATTTCTAAGAAGGCCTTGAATACAATAAAAAAAACTGCTCATATACCCCTAAAGATACATGAAATTACCTACGCATGCCCAAATTACACAAAAGCTTACTACTAGAAAACTAAAACACTGAATAAAATACTAATTAACTAAACACGCTTGGGTTTAGGACCTAATAATCCCTTGACCCTATTCTTTTGAAATTGGTTTGAAAATTGGGTCCAAATGATCCATCCAAGTGTTCACTTCTTATCCTACATTAATTCCCTCCTTCCAAAAAGAGCTTGACTCTGTCAAGTTGGGGAAAGCACCTAGGTATCCATCACCTTGAATAGAATCATCTTACTTCATAAGAAAGGAACAGATGGTATGCTTTAATATGGTGTGTGGAAGGACTTGAGATGGCATTAATTGAAACTTATTTTGTTGATGGTAATAATTTTCATACAAATAACCATGGATGACCCAAAAGGATATGACAGATCTTGAGAGGAAGGATATCCCACAACATTGATTCCACAATCAATCAATCTTCAAGGTAAGCAAGCAACTATCGTGGCCCTTCAAGTTGGTATAACTCGCTCAAATAATTTTGTATGGATTGGATTAGGTTCAACTTATAAATTTAACTTCTTCATAGCTTCTTCCGAAACTACATTTTTCCAACTAGTAGTATCAAAAACCAAAAGCAGAGTTAATTATGACAAATCACCTGAGTATGAATGATGCTAGTTTGTCTCCTTCTTTTTCTTCAACCATGTGCGAAGTGAGTATAGGTCAGACTATTAAACGGTTTCTTACATTGTCGTCATCATCTAAGCCACTTAGAACTTTTGTTTCAACTTCAATTATGTGAATGCCATCATGATCATCTTCTTTTTCTGCAACAGCCATAACTGGTTAGGACACTTCGCTGCTCAATTCCCAAAACCTTGGCATTTGAAGCAGTTGATTGATGGTTGTCCTAAGAAGTGGTTCTGAAATTCTTAGGAGTTCCAAGGGGTGGTCTGAACTCCTTTACACAATTGCTTAGTTGGCATTTCTCACACAACTCCATTAGTAGTATTCTCGAACGAAGGGTTGATGTAGCTCTAGGAGGATTTGCAGCATGTCCTCCTTGATCTGAGTGGCAACATGTACTGCATCCCAAAATGACACTAGTTCTCAATTCAGGCCTTTGGTGCTACTGACAGAACATTGTTTCTTGCGCCACTCTAGCACTTCCTTTTTAGGAGTCCGAGTTCATTCCTTCGTACTTTTGATCCTCAAAAATTTCCAAACTTGTGGCCGTATTTTTTCAACTGGGGGAGGTTTGATGTAAACCATGAAGCTGGACCATGGGTAGACCGTAGACCTATGTTGGAGACTAATTTTGAAGAACTGGATCTGTATGAAGCTGTCATGCCCGCTGTGCCATAGTTTGGGAGAAGAAGTGGTGCATTGTTGCCTGGGAGTCACCATTATTGCGGAGGGTGGTAGTGGTGGGGCCCAATTGTGGTGGTGTTGCAGCACTTGGTGTGCTCGGCCACGAGAAGAGAGTTTTTTCCCGTTTTATTATAAAAAAGAAATAAAATATAAAATAACACTCTGATTGGGAAAAATTTTCCCAAAATAATGCTCACGTAATCTCGCAGCTTCATGCTGCGAGATTTAAACTGATGGCCGCTCTGCCTTCGACGCATGGCAATGAAAGAAACAGCAAGCAGGTGACGCGTGGCGACGCTTGAGGAAATCTCGCAGCTCCAAGCTGAGAGATTTAATGAGGCATCGAACTAGAACGTGACGTGTGGCTGCAAGATTTAATGAGGCATCGAATTGGAACGTGACGCGTGGCGGAAATCTCGAAGGACTAAGCTGCGAGATTTGCGCCTGAAATCCATCCGCGTGGTGACACGTGGTAAATCTCGCATGATAGTCCTGCGAGATTTGCTTCGTCTGCTCCAACCCTTCCCGAGCTCTCTCAGAAGACAATATCGCAGAGGAGAAAAGGTTGCAAACCGTTCGAGCTGAGCTTGCAGAGGACCGTTGGCAGGTTACCGTTCGAGGTGGCAAGTGACCGTTCGGGCGAAGGCGAGCCGAGGCTATTTAAGGGCCGAAGATGGGGTATGTTATTTTTTATTTAGAAAAAAACGTGAATATATTATTTAACTTACTGAGATTTATTTTATGTTTTGAGTTGGTTTCGTATCATATTTGCGTTTCGACTATTTGGGTTCGTTGCTGCATCTAGAGGAAGGTTAGTTTTTTTAATTAATAATTTCATTAACGTTTGTGTCTCTATTAGTATTTGTATATATTCCGTGTGCATATTGTTTTGTAGAACTTGGTATTGCTATACACTTAGGGCCTATTTAGTTTTTAAAAATAATTTTTTTTTCAATTTCCAGGTTTATTATTACTATCTTTAGAAATTAAATGTTTAATTTCAATTGTGTCACTTGAGTAGTTTTGAATATTTCAGTTTAGAAAATTTATTTATTATTTGCTTAATTGATATTACTTAAGATTCTATGTTTCATAATAAAAAATCGAACCGCAACATTAAATCAAACCAAATCGAAAAATTGGTTAACCATTTCTTTGGTTCAATTTTGGTCACAAAATTTTAATTTTTTTCATTTATCAGTTTGGTTTTTATTTGGCCCATTCAATAATCACAATTAACCAAACCAAACCGATATACTATAAATATATATATAATGCATATTATGTATAATATCATGTAAATTTTTAATAATTTAATCTTGAATATTATAAATTAAAAAATGTATATTGATCTAATATTTATGCTTCAAATTTTATCTTGAATATTTTAAATTTACATATTCATTAATATCAAAGAAAAAATACTGTTTGTAGATACTACTTTTTATTTTCAAGGAGATCAAAATTTTTCAAATCGCAAAAAAAATTTATTCTTTTGACATGCATACATGCAAATAAAAGGGCTATATAGTTCAAGATTATCATACATTATGTTGAAATATAAAATGATTGGTTACATTAAATAAGACAATTCGCTTAAATGAAGTTACTTAAATTTTAAATATCAATACGGCACCACGAGCTCATAATATCAAACACTAAAAATTACATATACAAAAAAATATTTCACCAAACTAATCAATGAAAACACGGGATGTGTACATAACATCCCTTATTTATCTCAAGTAATTAATTACTTTTAAAATGTTTGTCCTTAATATCTTAATTAGCTAGTAAGTAAATAAACATGATAAATATAAATACATATTTGAAACAATCGAATTTTTGAAGGAAGCTAAACAAAATAAAATAAAGTAGAGAGAGATTGTGAGTAATAAGATAGGAGGAATTTGATAATACAAACTATATAAATGACAAAAGGTATGTGGTTAACTAGTTCCCTTTGTGAGATAATTATTTCGATCTATTAGTATAGTGTCATCTTCATCAAGCTTTTCGCATTACTTCTCTATATTGACTTATCAAAATTTTTAAATTATATTGTATTTGATGACACAAATTTGAAACTTTATATATAAATTTGTTAAAATTTAGATAAAATTCAACATAACCTAAACTTGAATCATAACTGATGTGTGGATTCTCACTCCTCCCAAATTTTGTTTAAGAAAAAATAGAAAAATGAATCTCATTTTCTTTCTTATGTATAAAAAATAACTTTCTAAATTAGTGACAAGATGAGTTCATTGGAGATAAATGATATATTAAAAACAATTTTTTATTAATGTTTGGCAGCAATGTGAATATGATAGTGGCATGTATATAAGTTGAAGGAATTATAAGTTAATTATTTAGTATACACTCAATGGCACATGATGTTTTGGAGCTTTGCAATCTATATTTGAGATATATATATATATACATACATATATATATATATAATTAATTTTATTATATAATATAAATATAAAATGTTAATTAATTTTTATGAAATATTAAATAAATATTTGTGACACGCATTAATTGAAGGCTTGCTTACAAAAAAGTTTCGAAGATATTATATGTTATATCTAAAAGTCTTCTTTTTTCTAAGCGCGAATTTAAATGTCTCCTACATGACTGATGCGGTGATGTGAATTGCATGCTAGTAGATATCATAGGTTCTCGCATGCTTAAACTATATTATTATATTGTCTGCAAACGTTTAAGCGTCATTGTAAAAACGGGTAAATGTTCAAATTACACTCGGCATGCTACCGAAATTTCAATACGACTTTTCGTAGAAAAGTCAGAATTGCATGCAAGAATATTTTCAAAGTAACAAGTGAAACATTTAGAAAATATTGCATGCACATGAACGTAGTGAAAATAATTTTTGTTTACTATTCACTTAGCATATCACTTATACATAAAATTATTGTTTTGCGTAGGTCTTTTATATTTCCTGGGCGTCAATCTAGATGGCAGGAAGTTCAAGCAGTATTCTGGTTCCGGTATTGTTGTACATGGGGGGTAACATTATAACCGGACAAACCGGTGTTAGTTATAGTATTCCGCCAGTTCAACTTATTAGAATTGGTCATAGGTGTAAATTAACTAAATTACATACGAAGATATACAAGTACTTGCATATTGATCCAAATCAATATGCATTGCGGGTAACCGCAAGATACCCGATTAAGGGGCATCATGATACAATCTTCTATGAGGTTGTTCCCGTAACTAGTGATTACGGTTTGTGCATGGTGTTGGATGCACACTGCGTAGTAACGACATATTTGACTGTGCAACTGTATGTCGAAAACATTCCTCAGATGGGTGTCGCCGCAGATGGGCAGCCGGGAACATCTATTGAGCACGTAGTTGAAGCGGAGGAAGAAGATGTAGATGTTGGTGGGATGCCTGTTGTAGATATGAACGAATGTCCACGATCTTCATTCGGGGCGCAGACATACGAAGGAACTACTATTCATACGAATTATCATGGTATTTGCGAAGATGTTTCAGTAGAGCAACCAGGATCGTTGTTCGCAATAGCGAACAACGCGCTAGACGTGGGGATGAACATCACGAACGATGTTCATTTACAAGATGACACGTACGAGGAGAAAATTGGTGAAGGGACGAACGAGTTCCCCGATGATGTCGACTCACCCCCCCGTCAATCGAACGATGCGACGTATACGGCAGATTTCATGGACGAACCTCCTATGTATGGTGTAATTGACGTAGATGCTGCAGATTTGTCCCATGGTGACAAGCTTCCTATACGGGTAACTCGTTGGGATGAATCATCAGAACTGAGTAAAGGGATGCTATTCGGGTCGAAAGATCAATTGATAGCTGTTGTGCGAATATACCACGCTCGAACGCACCATGACTTCCACGTCCTGCAGTCAACCTCACTATTATGGGTTGTTAGGTGTAAGAACTCTGAACGTCAGAAACATCGATTCTTCGAAATCACTCAATATGGTGGTCCGCACACATGCTTGAATGAACTCCTCTCGTAAGACCATAGCCAAATCACGTCGTCCCTTATTGTTAGGGAGATTGTGAATATGATAAGGCGTGATGCGTCGACCTCAATCGCTATATTGAAAGAATTCATAGATCATCGTTTTGGCTATTCCATCTCATATAAGAAGATTTGGTTAGGAAAACATAAGGCAATTGCCCAAGTATTCGGCGATTGAGAGAAGTCTTATCAGACTTTGCCTAGGTGGATGGAAGCAATGTACACTTATAATCCTGGTACTATCGTTAAGTGGAGGTAGAACCCTATACCAGGCAGCGATCAGACCGTAACATTTGTATCAATCTTTTGGGCGTTCCCAGCATCTATTCAGGGTTTTCCCCACTATCCTCCTGTGATATGTATAGATGGGACACACTTGTACAGTAAGTAGAAGGGAAAACTCCTTATTGCGATGTGCCCGGATGCAAATACGCAAATATTTCCCCTTACATTCGCTATTGTGCAAAAGGAAAGTTTGGACACATGGAATTGGTTTTTGTGTTGTCTTCGTTCCATTACCGATAGAGACGACATTTGTCTTATATCAGATAGGCATCCAGGGATCATCGCTGCAGTGTCTCACAATCTCGATTGGCATCCACCGCATGCGCACCACCGATTCTGCCTTCGACACGTTGTAAGCAACTTCAGCACAAAAGTACACAGTGTCAATCTGAAGCGAATGGCTGAGCGAGCGGGAAGGGAGCATTAGGTCAGAAAGTTTAACATGTGGATGGAGAAGATCTTCGATGAGGGTGGGGAACCCACGAAGACGTTCTTTGATCAAATCGCTTCTCATATGTGAACTCAGTGCCACGATGGTGGCAGAAGGTATGGGAACATGACAACAAACCTCGTCGAATGTTTCAACGCCGTCCTTAAAGGCGCTCGTAGCCTCCCAATCACTGCCCTTGTGCAATTGACATTTTATTGCGTTGCACATTATTTCAACAGCTGACGGGAGGCTGCTCGTAATGCAATATCAGGAGGAAATGTATTAACTCCTCATATATTGCTTGCAATGGAAAGAAGGAAGTTGAAGGCGACCGAACATCGCGTGACGACGTTCAACCGATCTAGAGGTACTTTTAGCATCACGACTGCGCAATTGGGACCTCATAAAGGAAACAACGTGCAAACCCTGCGCATTCAGGATTTGCACGTCTGCTCGTGTGGGAAGTGGCAAGTTTTGCACTTTCCATGCTCCCACCTTCTCGTTGCATGTGCGGAGACACGACTGAACGCCATGTAGTACGTTGAGCCTTGTTGGAGTACCGCCGAACATTATGCGACATATGCGGCGGATTTTCAGCCAATTATGCACGAGGCGTACTAGCCAGCATCGTCGTTGCCGACTATACAGGCAAATCCAGCGTATGCTCGACATAAAGGTCATCCAATGAGCTCCCGTATATACAATGAGATGGACGCTAGGGAAGGTAGGAAGAGGAGTACGTGTAGTATATGTCATCAAGAAGGACATAATCGCACAAGGTGTCCGAGAAGAACCCACTGGGCCGATGCAGCTGGACTGTTGCGTTGATGTCGTATGCAGTTTGAGACTTTTTCACACCCTTTTTTTTTTTGTATATACATATTCTGATGCAATGATGCATTTTCCAGGATTGATCCAAGGTCGTCCGATCCGAGCGTTTTGACGATGGGCGACCATCACAGGGCCAATCGAGCGTGGGCTGATAGGCATGCGGAGCCCCTATTCTGCCGAGGGGGCACGCAGTTTGCGAAGCATTAGTTAGAGGCAGACCCCTGCATTGTCCAGCTGATACACGATGCATGGTTTTATGGCATTTATCGAATTGCTCATATTCAGCTTGATTGGCATCTTGTCACAGCATTGGTGGAGCGATGGAGACCCGAGACGCACACGTTCCACCTACCTCATGGCGAGGCCACCGTCACATTACAGGACGTAGCTATTTTGTTCGGGTTGCCGATTGATGGGCGAGCCGTCACTAGTCGCACTGCCGGACCAGTGGAGGGACCTACAGACCGTTAGGGCCGACTCGCCCTGCGTACTATGTGCGAGCGTTTGTTAGGCGTCGTTCCGCCTGACAACGAGTTGATTGGTGCACGCATCTGTATGCGATTCCTCGAGCGGGATGCGTTTCGTGAGCTCCCAGCACATGCAGATTTTCAGATGATAGCATGCCACGCACGAGCCCACTTGTTGCGTTATATTTGTGGGGTGATCTTCTCTGATGTTTTCGGCAGTTATGCGCATCTAATGTTCCTTCCACTCCTTGAGGATTTCGGAGCGTGTCACTCATACAGTTGGGGGTCCGCCACTTTGGCGTGGTTGTACAGTGAAATGTGTCATGCCGCAGACCACTCGAAGACACAGATTGCGGGCCCCCTTCGCTTACTCCAGGTTTAGGCTTGGGAGAGATTTCCTTCATTCGCGCCTACGCGGCGAGGTTTCCTGCAGATTGAGAGGGGTCAGGACGGTCGTCCGGTTGATCCTCTCCCACTCGCATACCGGTTAGTACAAATTTTATCTATCCCTTCTCATTCACTCAATAACTATTACGAATTCTAATTCGTAATACGTAGTAGTCTTGCATTTGGGAACTTACGTTTCATCTTATACAGATGGAGGGACAACTTGAGGGCATCGATGGTTGTGCTTCACACATTACCCTGGTACAAGTTCAAGTTGGACATGCACCGAGAGCATGAGGTATAAATCAGTTAAAGTATTGCACATGATATTCTTTCTTTCTTTTAATTGTGTATAGTCCGCTTATCTTCTTGTTTTGTCTAACTGCAGTTTTTATGGATGCCCTACACGGAAGATATTTTAGCCGACATGCCGCCTACCTATGCAGACGGGAGGGACCTGTGGGTAGCTCGAGTGCCACTAATATGCTTTCATATTATTGAGTGGTATCTCCCCAATCGAGTCATGCGACAGTTCGGGTTTCGACAGGTCATTCCCGCCCCATTTATGACTTCGGGGGTAGATATTGTTGGGACGATCTCCACGGCATGGTTTGATGTTGCCGTTCGATTTTTTATTATGAAACATAGAATCTTAAGTAATATCAATTAAGCAAATAATAAATAAATTTTCTAAACTGAAATATTCAAAACTACTCAAGTGACACAATTGAAATTAAACATTCAATTTCTAAAGATAGTAATAATAAACCTGGAAATGGAAAAAAAAAATTATTTTCAAGAACTAAACAGGCCCTAAGTGTACAGCAATACCAAGTTCTACAAAACATTATGCACACGGAGTATATACAAATACTAATAGAGACACAAACGTTAATGAAATTATTAATTAAAAAAACTAACCTTCCTCTAGATGCAGCAACGAACCCAAATAGTAGGAACGCAAATATGATACGAAACCAACTCAAAACATAAAATAAATCTCAGTAAGTTAAATAATATATTCACGTTTTTTTCTAAATAAAAAATAACATACCCCATCTTCGGCCCTTAAATAGCCTCGCCTTGCCTTCGCCCGAACGGTCACCTACCACCTCGAACGGTAACTTGCCAACGGTCCTCTGCAAGCTCAGCTCGAACGGTCTACAACCTTTTTTCCTCTGCGATATTGTCTTCTGAGAGAGCTCGAGAAGGGTTGGAGCAGACGAAGCAAATCTCGCAGGACTATCCTGCGAGATTTACCACGTGTCACCACGCGGATGGATTTCAAGCGCAAATCTCGCAGCTTAGTCCTGCGAGATTTCCGCCATGCGTCGCGTTCCAATTTGATGCCTCATTAAATCTCGTAGCTTGGAGTTGCGAGATTTCCTCAAGCGTCGCCACGCGTCACCTGTCCGCTGTTTCTCTCCTTGCCACGCATCGAAGGCAGAGCGGCCATCAGTTTAAATCTCGCAGTATGAAGTTACGAGATTACGTGAGCATTATTTTTGGAAAATTTTTCCCAATCAGAGTGTTATTTTATATATATATATTTTTTTTTATAATAAAACGGGAAAAAACTCCACAAGAAGAGCTGGTGCATTGTCGGCTGGAAGACTGTCATTGCAAAGGGTTCTGCCTACAAGGAGGTGGTGCATGGTCAAGTGGGAGGAGAGTAGGTCATGTGTCATGTGGCAAAGGGGGGCTATGGTTCCTCAATAATGAGAGGGGCTATTGTGTTAGTTTACGATGTTATGGAAATTTATAAATTTGTTAGTGTTGTAATTGTCATTAATAGTAGGAGTAAGGAATGGAATTCTGATTCCCACTGGAAGGAGAAGAGATTGCAATACTATTTCACCTGGAATGCAAGTCCACAGCTATTTCTGTAAATCAAATGTGGGAATTGGAATCAGCCCTGATTCTATGGACCAAATGTAGGGCTAGGGGTTGGTTGGTTCATGGCATTTGTTAGCATTTTTGTGAATGTGATGTTCATGACATCCCATTCCCATGTTTGTTTTGGGACTGGAATCTAATATGACAGTAACATCCAATGGGAATGAAGGATTTCCAAAATAAATTGGAATTCCATTCTCATGCTCCCACACGGATAAGTTTCATGGGAATCCTATATTCCCGTGGATATCTTATTTTTGGGACTACATTGCCACTAGGTTGGGTGGTATTACATTAATGCCCCCATGATATAATGACACAGTATTATTATTTTTTTTATTAATAAAAGAATTTATTGAAAAGGCATGGAGGGATGCTGGCCCAGATTACAGAAAGCCAACCACTCTAAAGGTGTCACAGAAATAAAAGAAATAACATTATAATCATTTAAAACAATCCAACTATGTCAGTTGGTTCTTTAGTGACAAATTGTTGTCATGATGAAAGTAGAAAACAGTAAAGAATGAAAGTGGTATTATTATTATTATGTTATAATGTATAACATAATGGTTGAAATTTGGAGACCACGTTGCCTCATTATTTCAGTTAATTGTATATTTTTTTGCTTTCCTTGTTAAAAATTTTAGGACATGGATTTAATTTGGGACATATTTTTAGTAAGTTTTAATGCTCTTCATATATTTTTCATACATTCCTGAGAACAGTAAGAATAGTTATGCTGAGCTGAACAATGACGTGGGCATCTTGCTTACATTCCTGAGAACCTTTCAACTTGAACAAAACAAAAATCCCCATATTTGTGTATAACTTGATTAATGCCCCCACTAAAACATGCGACCACCATCCCATTCCTAAGAATGAGATTTCCGAGAACGTCGTGTCTGGGCTGTGCGGCTGCCAAGTGTATGAGTGGATCAGAGTTTGATTGACATCACTACTAACTGATACAATGGCCTGAAAAAAAAGTGTTAAGCCTTCTGTATGCTACCTTTATTTTCTGTGCGCAATAGAATCGAAAATCCCCATATTTGTGTAATGCCACCACTAAGACATTTTTAGTTTTATATTATTATATACCTAAAAGAATATTGAATTTTATGCTTCTGAAGTATACTCACGGTTTCCTATGTTTTCAAGTGAAGTATTTTTTGACTGGTGCATGTTATGTTTTGACAATTGCATGTTCATTTTTTTATTTGGCGGTTCTCTTTTCAGAATACTTTATAAAAATGTTTTAAACATCCGCCTCGGTCCTCGAGTTTCAGCAGAGGAAATGCAGTGTTGTATTTGACGTTTCATGCAATCTTGCAAGGATTTTTGGAGTTTTGTACCCGTGAACCGATATGAATCTTCATAGGTTAACTGAGTTGATTGTTTTCATTTTGAAGCACATGAACAATTACAAAATACCAAAATACATGCTCATAAATAGACCATACAAATATTCATGCAATATATTTAACATAAGTAATTCCTCATAACTAAGATACGTGAGGCTTAAGAAGCCCCGCACCCTTTTTGAAATCATAGGAATTAAAAATTAAGAAAATATTTTACAAAATAACTCTCAGATTTATTTCAAAAAGATTATAAATTTTCTCTAAATATTAAGTAATATTTTCAAAATGTTATGGGAGGTTTCTTTTTTTTGGGAATCATTCGAGATCAAAAGTGTGCAAAAATAATTTTTTGACCTCAAAAATATTTTTTTTTTCTTTGATTATTTTGAATTTTTTTTTTTTTTGTGATTTTTTCATATTTTTTGTGAATTTTTAAATAAATAAAATAATAAGAAAATACGAAATATCGGTTTAAATCCAGTTTAGTGGGTCAACCGGCTCGTAGAGAACAGGACTGGGTCAGAGGGTCGAGGCCACATGTCGTCTCTAGGTGAGGACACGTGGCTTGTAATTAAATATATGTATCTTCTATTTTTAAGCCTACAACATATGGCGTCAAGATGATGCATGAAGGCCACGTATAGACCAACGGTAGGGGTGATGGAAGGTGACCCAGATCCTTGATGTGGCGTGATCAGGACCGTCACAGGGAAGCACAGATTGGACGGTTTAGGGGAGGGTGCATAATGCCCCAAACACAAGGAGGATAAGGCGCCACGTGTCACATTCTTGTGGTCCCAAAGCTAGACATATAAAAGCTATTTTTTTCACCTTTGGGCCATTTTTCAATTGCTCTCTCATTCTTTTCTCGCAACAACCCTCTTTGCCCTCTTCCTCTCACTAAAGCTCTCTCTTCTCACTTTTCTCAATCCAAAAACCTAGGGTTTTAGATTTCTATTGTTCCTCTATTCTTCTGAAGTTCTCTTCTCTTTCTCTTTCTTCTTCAAGTAATCTAAAACTCCAGACTTCTCAAATCCCCCATCTTTTCCTTCTTCGAGTGACCTGAAACTTGAGGGTTTCCGATCTCTTCACTCGGATCTCCTACACCTTTCTTTGATGTCTATTGAAAGGAAAAACCTTGGTTACTCTCTCTTTCAACTCCCTCAATCGACCTGACACCCTAGGTTTAGAGTTCTCTAACTCTCGCTTACTTTCCCTTCTAACCCTCAACTGATCCGAAACACTAGGGTTTGGATCTCCCTTGCCCTTTCCTCTATTTGAAACCCTAGACCTTCAAATCCATGGTTCCTACTCTCAGTCTGTTGAACGATTGAAGTTCAACTTCGTTCACCCTCACTAGGGCAAAGTACAGACCACCTGAGGGTGTTCCGAAGAGGTAAAGCTCGATGCAAGACCCGGGAGGGGTCTGGTTAACCTACTGAAGACCCTTAAGCTAAGTATTTCTTCCCTTGTTTAATTTTTTTGTTCTTGTGTGTGTGATTGCTTGCTGGATTCGCTACTGTGTGTTGGATGCTGGTTCGAATCAAGGGCTTCTCGAATTCGAGGGTTAGGGTTCAAGAACAAGTTGACTCGTCCAAACCCTAACCCATTGGGTTGCAACAGGGTTGACTTGCACGAGTCAACCCGTGGGGTTGTGTGGACTCGGAGGGACCCCTAGTGGGCTCAGTGTTTCAAATGGTGGCCTCAAGTTATTTTATTTATATATATATAAAAAAAAAAAGGGGAGTTTTAAAAATGGGCTTTCAAGTTTCTTTTTTAAAATGAGCTCAAGGTCTTTCAAAAAAGGGGTATGGGCTTGGTTTAAAAAAATAGGTTCAGGTCTTTTTTTTTTTAAACGAACGTGTGGGTTTGAGTCTGTCTTTAAAATGGTTTTGGGCTTGGGTCTGTTCTTTTAAAATGGTGGGCTTGAGTATAAAACAAGTTTGAGCCTCAAGTTCTTTTAAAATGGTGGGCCCTAGTTTAAAACATGTTGGGCCCTGTGGTTTTAGAAAAATGGGCTTGGGCTTTTAAAACATATGGGCTTGGGTTTTAAAAACAAATGGGCTTGGGAGTTTCAAAAAGCATTTGGGGCTTTGGGGGTTTTAAAAATGGTGGGCATGGGTTCGAGTTTAAAGCAGCTTTGGGCCTGGGTTTTTAAAAGTGGATATGGACTTAGAACAGGTTGGGTTTCTGGGTTTTCAAAAAGTGGGTTTAGGCTTAGAACAGGTTGGGTTTCTGGGAGCTTTACAAATGAAGGGGCTCCGGTTTGGTTCGAAGGAGTCTAGTCCAGGTCTCGGTTCAGATTCAGGGAGTCGACCCAAGGCCCAGTTCAGCTTTGGTGTTGGGATTGGTTCGGGGTTCAGTCGGTTTGGTGGTATTTGGTTTGAAGGGGTCGGGTTCAAGTCTCAGTTCAGGTTCAATAGTTGACTCAGGGTTTAGGACTGAACCCAACTTCGGGTTTGAGTTCCTCCATTCCAAATCTCAAACACAGTTTAACATTTGGATTGTAAAAACATGAAGGAAAGGCCTATTAGTGTTACCTCTTGTCTTCTTCTCCTCCGGTCTTCCTGTCCTTTCTGTGAGTCTGTCGAGGGTCTGTTCAGGGCGTCCTTCTGGTCCTTCTATGTTCTGAGTGAGAGGGCACTATAGAGTGCCTACTTGAGGTATTGGCTCCAACCTCTAAGAGCCTCTACAGGATTGTTGTAGCTTTGAGGACTGGCTTTAGGAACTTCTCTCAATTTCTTTCTCTCATTCTCTTAATTCTATCTCAATTGCTCAATTGTCAGGCCAATTGCCCCATTTTCTCCTCTAATTGCTCTCTTCCCCCTTGCTCCTTTTCTCTGTGTGAGACTCCCTATTTATAAGGAGTCTAGGCAAGGTCCAATTAGCGCTCGATTGCTTTCCTTCCACCATAAATTCATTCCAACAGAAGCCTGTTCCTTTATTCTCGCAATTCAGTTAGTTTTCTCCAATTAATGGAGATTCGGGTATGTGGAATATTTCAACAGTTTGTAATGTCTCTCGTGCGTACATGCTTCTTTTGAATTTCCATTTAACAGCTCACTTTTTTTATTTTATTTTTTTCTAATTTGGTGAACAGAACACCTGAAGATGCTTTGGAATATGCCCACAAGCTCAATTGAGGATTGTGAGTTGCTTTTATTTCCTTGTATTTTCTTTGTATTTCCTTTCTATTTTCCTTGTATGTATTGTACTATATTTCTATGTAACTCCTTGTATAGTGTTGTATTTCCCTGTATTTTTTATTGCACACATTCTATGTATTCTGTAGCATCTCCATGTATTTCATTTGTGCCCCTTTGTTAGTAAAATGTATTACTTTATTATGCACGCCCAGGCTCTCACTTATGCATGAAACAAATAGGAAAAAGGTTCAATTAACCAATCAATTTTTGACAACACAAAGGATTTTTAAACACTTCTTAATCTCACTTAAAATTTCCCTACAATAAACGGTTTAGGACACTTATGAATGGCTAAACAAATTAATTGCAACCTGATTAACTCAGGAGCTTAGGAATAGTCCATTAATAATGCACAATCCCAACCTTTAAAATCTAGACTTAACTTGATTCAGAACCCCTATTTCATAATTAAAATGACCTATTAAAAATTAGGGTGTCTACAGACACCTTTTGTTTAAAACTAATCATTTACTTAATTCATTTACTTAATTCATTATGTTATAAGCTAATAGGGGTTTGTCAGGCAACTTAATGTATTGGAAATGAAAACATCAACCTATTTGGGATTTAATTCTATGGTCTGTGATTTTTGTGAGTTCATTTCTCCCCTTACATATTTCATAATTCTTATCCCAGACACTTTACTAATAGCAACCACTGTTTTAGTTTTAAGGAATAATTTTTCTTAAGATGCTAATCTTTTCCTTGACCTTCAAATTTTGAGCAAATGAAAAGCATTACATTTATGAGATGCCAAGTTGAATGGGTGTTGAGACCATAATTGCATGATTTTTTCTCTTTTGCGGTTATGATTTTGCACAATGTTTGTTCGAAGGTCTCTAATTGATAATGTCTCTACTATTAGTGTCATTTTGCCTCATCACCTAAATTACTAAGATAATCTCATTAGAAATTACACTTTAAAGGTTGTGTGTGTTGTGCCCCACCAAGACCTTAGAGCTGCATATTAAGGTCATATACATCATATCATCAAGACCTCAATATAG
Source organism: Malania oleifera (assembly GCF_029873635.1). Taxonomy (NCBI): domain Eukaryota; kingdom Viridiplantae; phylum Streptophyta; class Magnoliopsida; order Santalales; family Ximeniaceae; genus Malania; species Malania oleifera. Next base: position 47,948,086 of record NC_080424.1, on the reverse strand, counting down.
CTAGGGAGACACGTGTAGTATATTTATATTAAGTCCAAAATAGTTGTAAATGCATTTGACTCTTCAAACCAATATTTTATTACAACAATGTCCATGTTTGATTTTCAGAGGTTAATGTATCAATCATCTATAGACACTTTTGGGTGATGATTATTATTAAAAAGGGACAGTGGGAGCATTGGTTGTCCATCACATGTACCATAAATAAAACTCTGAAATCTTTTCGTAGCCCCATTTAAATAGTTATAGTTTTGCACATATTTATGAATGCATTGTGTTTATTTAAGGCAGTATTTGGGAGAACAGATTACTTCGCATCATCCTTGCGTGGTTGGGCTGCAACTCCTGAGGGATAATCATCCTTTCCTTTTTCGCATATAAACATCATCACGGAATGGGACCATTGGAGATAGTTATTCCCATTAAGCTTGTTGACCTTATAAGTCACGTCCGATTTTTATCTTGAAGGTGTTTGTTTGAATTTTAAGAGGGTTGTAAATTAGGAAGATGACCTTTTATCCTCAAAATGTTGCAATCAGAACATACCAAAGGCATAATTGAAAAAAAAAAATTGAAATTTTGGCTTAGTAAAACAATTGCATTTTTTTCTTTAGGTTCCATTGGAAGATGAATTTTATGGGACTAATTTTTATTATATTTTCTCTTCTAAAAATATTATTAACCAAAAAAATTTAATCAAAATAATAGTTAAAAATAATTAGCTTGTCATAAAAATGCGTGGAGTCAATGTTGTTTAAAAAAAAAATAGATTTTCTCACTTTTTGTGTCATGTAATTTTATATGTGGCACTTATGTTTTTGTTTTTGTTTTTTCTATGTTTAGTTTAGCAACAATGAAGAAGATATAAGCTAATCTTTTATTGACTAGCTAGAGGAAAATGAATGGTTACCATTATTGTAGATCCTAGCTAGCATACTAACCGCTTACAAAAAAAAAACCGACCGAACCAGTGTAGTTCAAAATCCCTGGTTGATCGAAACCCCCTGAAGTCAATAAATTGACCATCTAGTCGACCGAGCCAAATTTGTATTACAACTACCTAGTCGATCAAGGGTCCTCAGGAGAAATCTCAACTGTTTGGTCAACCGAACCAGTCAGTTCAAAATGGTCTGGTCGACCGAACCTCAGTAAAATGGAAAATTGCCCTTTGGACAGGCACTTTCGGTCGACCGAGTCTTCAGTTCAAAAGTGTCCTTGATCAGGTATATAAATGCTATGACTCTAAAAGATAAATAAAAAAAATATACATGTTCATGGTAAGTTGTGCATAGTACTTGTGTAAATGAGAAAAATAAGCCTAATTAAGATGTTTGATTACTTATAACATTTAAACAATGCACTAGTGAATAAAGTGAGATAGATTTAACATCGCACTAGGAAGGAAAGGGGTAGGGGTACTTGAATAATTAGAGCTGAGAGAATAATGATTTAACAACTATTAGATTGTTAAAGGATAGGTTCCATATTGGGTAGTCTCATCCCAGATTTGTTGTTGCTTCTCCGATGTCATTTGTCATGGAATTAATGATCCATGACATCACCATGTTATTTTCCGATTTCCATGTTTTAAACTTCGCATCATCCTTGCTTGGTTGGGTTGCAACTCCTGAGGGATAATCATCCCTTCCTTTTCCACATATAAACATCATCACGGAATGAGACCATTGGAGATAGTTATTCCCATTAAGCTTGTGTCCTGTAATGGGCATGAGGCCACTATCTGAACTATTGTTGTTGCCTGAGATCATGACTTCCTAATTGGTGGTGACGTCTAAGATTGAAGAGGTGGAGTCACGTCTCCTAGCGGCCATACCATATTTGGTCATACGAAAAGATTAGGGTTCAGAGGATGCTCTGATACCACATTCAAATGTAGAAAAGAAAACTGAATATTCCACTAGCATATGAAAAAGATTATATTCTCTTTAAATAGATGATAATTCTCATCTAATTACTAGGGATATTTACAACCTTCTGAAAATAGAATATCCTATTTAAAATGGAAAGCAGTAAAATATGAAAGATTATCTATAGAATCAGGTAACATGCTACCCAAATCCCTTAGGATCGTAGGACCAAAAATAGCTAACAAATCAATTGATTTGTTAGCTATAAATCTCCTAAAGATCAGCCTCTAATAAAGGCTAACCAGTATCTAATAATTCTACAATTAACAGCTTCAAAAGTTGCAAGGTGCGACTCAATGCGCCTGGCGCATCAGTGCGCCTACCTGTGACTCTTAAAGGTCGCCTCGCCTCAACAGGAATGAGGTGCTAGCCTTGTCGCCCCACTGCGCCTCACACCTAGGGGCGTGCTTTTGACTACTATGTTTAACATTTAGGCCTATTGGTTTTGGGTTGTGTTTTTTTAAGTGGGTCAAAACTAAATAGTGAGGCTTAATGGTTAGGTGATTAGGCTTTTACACGAGGGAGGGAGAGAGGAGGACATGAGCAAGTGACAAGACTTCAAGGATGTGTAAGTTTGATCAGAATATAAAATAGCCTTTGAGGATGCATATGAAGTTTCCCTACATCTAACACCTTTTGTTTAAAACTAATCATTTACTTAATTCATTATGTTATAAGCTAATAGGGGTTTGTCAGGTGGCTCAATATATTGCAAATAAAAACATCAACCTCTTTGGGATTTAATTCTATGGCTTGTGACTTTTGTGAGTTCATTTCTCCACTTACATATTTCATAATTCTTATGCCAAGAACTAAATCAACAACTGTTTTAGTTTTAAGGGATAATTTTTTCTTAAGATGCTAATCTTTTCCTTCTGAGCAAAAGAAAAGCATGACATTTATGAGATGCCAAGTTGAATGAGTATTGAGACCATAGTTGCATGATTTTTTCTCTTTTGAGGTTATTGTTTCGCACAATGTCTGTTCAAAGGTCTCCAATTAATAATGTCTGTACTATAGTGTCATTTTGCCTCATCGCCTAAGTTACTAAGCTAATCTCATTAGAAACTACACATCAAAGGTTGTGTGTGTTGTGCCCTACCAAGACCTTTAGCTGCATGTTAAGGTCATGTGCATCATATCATCTAGACCTCGATATATCTAGGGAGACCCATGTAGTACATTATATTAAGTACAGAACATTTGTAAATGCATTTTACCTCTTCAAACCAATATTTTATTACAACTATGTCCACGCTTGATTTTCGGAGGTTAATGTATCAATCATCTATAGACACTTTTGGGTGATGATCTTGGCACCCATCATTAAATAAATGTGTGTGCATGAACCATGAAGTAATCTAGGATGTCTTGATACCCTATTAAACAATATGGATTACCAGTGTCATTAGCAGTCATGATTCCTGTTAGAGTTTGAGGCTTTCAATTGGAGGATTTCAGATGAATCTTAAGAGGATAGAGGGACAAATATGAGATGGGAGATGGACTGCCTCCCCATGTAGACCGTGTTGGGCATCCTTAAACCCACAAAAAAGTGTTGTCTGTTTTTTCATCTCCTTTATGATAGAATGTAGTAGTTTTCTATCTCAAATCTGTTGAAAAAATTTTCATGTGGAGTTGTTTCATACGAGTGGCCATCTTTTCACCTAGCTTGGCAATTGGCAATTGGCAATTGGCAATTGGCAGTGTGTGATCCGAAGAGCCTGCTGTTCTTATATGGGATGCAATTGGACTTAGTGACGCACTCATCTGTGGAGGCTTCTCCTTCAAGAACCCAAATGCTACCCAAACTTGTGGTTGTGGTAAATCCTTTGCCGCCGCCGATATGTGAAACCAAAGTAATAAACTCCACATTTGAAACATGAAGAGTTCATGTACTTAAAAAGGAAAATTATAATTATTCTTTATATATACATATATAACAATTGCAATCAAAGCATACCAAAGGCATAATTGAAAAAAAATAATGAAATTTTGGCTTAGTAAAACAATTGCATTTTTTTCTTTAGGTTCCATTGGATGAAGAATTTTATGAGATTAAATTTAATTATATTTTCTCTTCTTAAAATATTATTAACAACAAAAATTTAATCAGAATAACAGTTAAAAACAATTAACTTATCATAAAAATAAGTAGAGTCAATGTTTGTTTATTGATTCTTTGCATATTCTATTTTCTTTTTTATTTTCCTCAATATTCAAATATGAAAAAAAAAAAAAAAAAAAAACTAGATTTTCTCACCTTTTTTTATGTCATGTAATTTTATATGTGGCACTTATGTTTTATTTTATTTTATTTTATTTTATTATATTTTTATTATTTATTTATTTTTTTCTATTTTTAGTATAGCAACAAGGAAGAAGATATAAAATAATCTTCTATTAATTAGCTAGAGGAAAATGAATAGTTACCATTATCGTAGATCGTAGCTAGCATACTTACGGCTTACAAACAAAATGGCAATTGAGGGTAAGAAGCCAATAAACCACACTCAAATGCTTCATTTGCAGTGTTCATGAATTGGCCTAAGCAGCTTACAACCATGTTGGCAACTCTACATTTTGAAATTTAACAATCACAAAATGTTATCTTAGTAATTCGAGCATGTCGTGATCTTGGGATATTGTAAAAAATTAAAGAAAATTTTGTATGATGGGTATAAAATCAAGTTAGGGTACATAGATTAGAATGTTAGGCAAGTTCAGAACAACATGTTCAAAATGCAATAGTTGTAGAATATAGCCCCCAGGCATATGGTCGGGTGGTAAGGGCAAGTCTAAGAATATGCTGGTGACCCTAGTGGTCCAAGTTTGATTCCTACCACTTGCACTGCACATCCGCGATTTACCTCCTACGTGTTGGCTATGGGCATGGCTAGCATAGGCAACAGATTAGCTAGGGCAAAAAATGTCTAGAATACTGTTGTTAATCCAAAAAAAATAGTTGTAGAATTGAGGATGGTAAGATATACTCTAAAAGATAAATTAAGAAATGTACATGTTCATGGTAAGTTGCGCATAGTACTTGTATAAATAAGAAAACATAAGCATATTATTAAGTTGTTTGATTACTTATAACATTTAAACAATGTGAGATAGACTTAACATAGTGTTAGGAAGGAAAGAGACAAATAATTAGAGCTGAGAGAATAATGATTTAACAACTATTAGATTATTAGAGGATAGGTTCCATATTGGCTACTCTCTTTCCAAATTTGTTGTTGCTTCTCTATTTATTATTACAATAAAGGCAACATATTTATTTTTAAAAGAATAAAAAATTTAAAATAAAAAAATAAATGGCAAAAATGGATATTTAATTTCCTTCCATTAATTTTATTTTCAAAAAGATATATTATATTTGATAGGTTGATGTTAATTTTTCTAATTTTTTTATTCATCATGATTAAAAAAGATTAGGAATGAAATTTTGAGAGTGAGAAAAGGCCTATTCTTTTACTTATATATTTATATATATATATATATATATATATATTTGTGTTAACTTTACCGTGATCCCAAGAGGGGGGTGAATTAGTACTTTTAAAATTAATCCCCTAGGTCAGTAACCTAACAGTAGTATATTCACAACCCTATGGTCAATATAGTGCAGGTAAAGTAAATCAATTATAATATGTACCAGAAATTGAATAATACAATATAATTAACTACGCATGCACCAGAAAGCAGTAAGGAGAAGTGACACGCAGAAATGTTATCGATGTTCGGCAAATTGCCTACGTCCCCGTCTTGGCTAACAAGCACAAGGATTACCACTATAATGCTCACTTAAATGGGTGGAGCAGGGACTTAAACAACCAGGTCAATTAGCACAGGATTGACCTCAACTTGTACAATCAATCCTTATTGGGCTAGATTACCGCCCCCTCAGGCCACGCTTGGAAACACAATAGTATGTTCACAATAATGAAATTGGTATAGTGATTATACTTTCATGTAAAGCAAATTTGTACCCAATATCAACAATCACATACACCACCAAATGATATAATGAAGTAAACTCAATATGGTCTAAGATGTCTACTCTCAAATATTTATGCAAGCATAGCAATCAGTGCATGAGAGTACAAATAATATGATCTTTTTATCATACAATATATTCAATCACAATGCTCAAACAAAGATACTTGTCATACTTCAGATATCTTAACAAATGATTTTTCTCAACATATAAGCCTAAGGAGATGTATAGATTTTATTTGCAAAAGGATTTGATCTCTGTGTTCAAAAATGATATTGCTCAAGGAATATTGCAACAAAAATCTTTAGAACATAAACAAATATTTCTCCAAGAATTTTTCTGAAAAAAAACACACTAGATATGTAACGACCCAAAGAATAATGGTATTTAAAAAAATAAATAACAAAGAAATGAAAAGCGGAAACAAAAGGAGGCAGTCGACTTCGTCAACGAACACTTCGCGTTTGTCGACGATGTTACATTTTGGAAGGAATAAACCGAGAGAAATTTCCAGGACCTCGTCGACGAACACAGGGGATTCGTCGATGAGGGTATAAAAGGACCTCGTCAACGAAGGCAAGATTCATAGACAAGGAAATGTCGAGAGGGGTTCTGGGCAGTCTGAATTTCGTCGACGATGAGTGGGTTTCATCAACGAAATTATTAAAGGACTCGTTGAAGAGATGACTTGGCTTGTCGACAAATCTCGCAATATAAGTAGGGTTAAACGTGAATTTCAGCCATTTTTCCTGCGCCGAATCTCATTCTCTCTCCTCACACAGTTTCTCCTCCTTCTCTCTTCAATTTCGGGCCGGATTTTCGCCAGTTCGACGATCTGAAGCCACCACAACGCTCTTGGGAAAGTTCTCTGCAAGTCTGCCGGAGCAGATCATCGGTGGGGCTAAGTTGGAAACCATCCCAAATCCAGGGTAAGGCTTTCTACTCAGTATTTGGTTATTTGGCAGTTATAGAAAGTGTTGTACGTGTAGAAATACTGAACTTTAGTTCTGGGGAATGTTGTTTTCAAGGTGTTGAGTAGGGAACCCTGCGGGTGCGGGACTGAATTTCTTAGGAGCTTTTCAGGAATCAAATAAGGGGATAAATTAAGCTAGTTCTTTTAAGAAAATGTATGTATATATAGCATTTGATTTCAAGAAAGTAAATATGTCTATATATATATGATTTATATTTGAGAAAACACTGTTGAAAATGATGGTATGTTGAATATATGAAAAACCTTTTAGTGTGGTATGAGTAGAAATTATTATGAAATGTTGTTTTCTAGGAATGTGTTATTGATACGAATTTTTATAATGGAAAACTGGCGTACGGGCCAAGATTTTTATATGTTTTTCGGGCGCACGGGCCATGCTATGTGTATGATTTGTCAACGTACGGGCTGAGCTATGGATATATTTTGCCGGTGTACGAGCCGTGCTATGGATGTGAATTGTCAGCGTACGGGCTGAGCTATGTATATGATTTTCCAGCGTACGGGCCGACCTATGGAAATAATTTGCTAACGTACAGGCCGAGCTATGATAAAATGTGTAATACCGGCGTACGGGCCAATGATTTTCATGATATACGTATATATGCAAAATGACATGATTGGTTTGTTAATTAATGATATGAAATATTCATGTATCATAGTTTCAGTATATGTTATATGATATCAGAACCTGGTTGGCTTGGTCTAAGCTAGCACTTGCACGGAGTTGCTACGTGTCCATGGTCATCATGAATATGATATTTGTGTTAATGTCGTTGTACGGAGTGGTGTGAGATTGGATGGTCGATGTGATTTTTAAGAAGTGTGTGAACGCCCCTGGTATACGGACCAGGTCTGGCAGACCCATCAGACTTACAGATTATACTTTTGACTTGGTAGTGGTCAGCCAACCATTGTCAAGTCCCGCTTTCGAGCCACACAACCCAATCATATAGGGGTAATACATGACAACAGCCAGCTAACCCACCAGGAATGTTTTTGTATTATTATTATTATATGAGATGAAATATGCTTATGAAAATGTAGTATGTTCTACCATGTTTTGATGATATATATGTTTTCCCAAATTTGACAAAACAGCTACTGAATATGTTCTGTATGATATATGTATAACACGGAATACTCATGTTGCCACACACTAGCATTAGTTTATTTCCCTTATTGAGAGGTGTCTCACCCCAAAATTTTATAAATATTTCAGGATCCCCTGATAAGAAAGCGAGTAAAGCCCCGCTGATCTAGTATGATTGGTCTGCCCTTCTAGAAGGGTAAGTGTTTTGATAAGGTCGAATGTATTTCGTGGGATGGCCCTAGATATCTTTTGGGTTGTGTATTGTGTACGTATATATACAATGATTGGTGTAACTCTGGTATTGTGATATATGATATAATGAGGTGTTTATAATTTACGTTTCCTGCTGCATAGGCTTCCGTGATGTATTTATGATATATCCCTGGTACCCACGGGTCCAGGTGGATTATGATTTGCTGAGATTTGTGATATTGAATTTATTATATTATAAAAAAATAGAAATTAAGCAGGTCGTCACAGTTTGGTATCAGAGCCTAGGTTGCTAGGTTCTATAGACTTTAGAATGCAGCGTAAATAATACCAGAGTTTAGGAAATGATTTGAGGTTTTGTTCTACAGTCTAGAGGCAAGACTTCTGTGATAGTTTTTGTGTTTTTCTTGAGGTGACAATTCCAGGAAAATCATAGTAAGGTATTGTCAGGTTCTGTTCCTGGAATGTAGGACTGGGGATTAGAAATGAGTTAGAAATGTTGAGATAAGTGGTAAGGATAAGTGGGTAAATTATAAGGACAGAATTTCTAAGTTGTGTTTGTTGTTTCCAAGATGGATCTAGGAGGAAGTAGTGCCCATGCGAGTGGCAATGATGGAGCAGGATCATCAAGTGCAGCTAGGACCGAATCTGACGCGGTATTACATAGCGTGGCTCAACAGGTTATGGCTAAATCACTAGGAGCTCGAGGGAGCAGAGTGGTCCATCTACAGGCCATAGGTGCACCATAGAGAAATTTACGAAGATGAATCCTCCGTCATTCTCAGGTGGAGTTGATCATGCACCTGCTGAGAACTGAATGCAGGAGACCCAGAAAGTCTTGGTTGTGTTGTAGTGTACTGAGGAACAAAGGGTTCTTTGGCCACCTATAGATTGATGAGAGAGGTCGAGAGGTGGTGGACTGCGGTGAGACTATTGGAGTAGTAGAAGGTGACTACGATAGCTATGACATGGGACCAGTTTAAAGAATTGTTCTTTGATAGGTATTTTCCAACTATTGTCAGGGAGGCTAAGGTAGAAGAGTTCCTGAGTCTGAAGCAGGGACAGCTATCCGTACAACAGTATGCAGCGCGTTTTATCGAGCTCTCTCGTTTCGCCTCGTATATTGTTCCTGATGAAGTGAAGAAGGCGAGGCAATTTAAGAGAGGCTTAAGGCGGAGTATATTCAAGCAGGTGGTGGTGCTACAGATCCAGGACTTTGCTGAGTTAGTTGACAGGGCAGCCTTAGCAAAGGTTGGTGAGCGTTTTGATGTAGAGGAGTAGGGACAAAGGAAGAGATTTGCATCTACCGGCTACCAGCAGGGTCATAGACCAGGTCAGTGGAGGAGAGGAAACCATGGCAGAGGGCGGAGGCAAGAGACGAGAGGACGTGAGGTGTAGGCAAGGGAGAGTCCTCCAGTCTGTTAGACTTGTGGTAGGAGACACTGGGGAGAGTGTCGAGCAGAAAGGGTGGTGTGCTATCGCTATGGTAGATCAAGGCATATGGTGCGAGACTGCCCTACCCCACCAGATGTAGTTCCAGCTCCCAGACCATACTGGGGAGGTTATCAGGTGCCACGTAGGGGCCAACAAAGGAATACGGCTCCAACCAGGATGTTTACTCTAACGTCGGGTGAGGCTTAGACAACAGGTGACGTGGTGACAAGTATGGTTATTATGCTTTCTTTTAAAGTTATTGCGTTGTTTGATTCAGGTGCTACACACTCATTCGTGTCTTTCGAGTGTGTTAAATTATATGGGGCTGGAACACAACCATTAGATGTTGAATTGCTGGTATCTACACCGACTGGGTTAGCAGTGAGGTGTAGTAGGGTGCTCTGAGGTTGTCCAGTGATGTTCAAGGAAAGACTTTGTCAACTAATCTGATAGTGCTAGACATGCACGGGTTTGATGTTATGTTTGGCATGAAATAGCTACCAGCTAATATTGCCAGCATAAATTGCCGAGCACGAGAAGTAATATTCAGATCTCCGGGGGAAGTAGAATTCAAGTTTGTAGGGTCGCGGGTGCAATCCTTGCCTCAGCTAGTTTCAGCTATTCAGGCCAGAAGACTACTGTTGAGTGGTTGTCAGGGGTTTGTGGCTGTGGTGAAGGAGATGTCAGAGAATGAATTGAAACTTACTAGTACACCTGTAGTAAAGGAGTTTACAGATGTTTTCCTAGATGAGTTACCAAGCTTGCCACCCGATCGTGAGGTAGATTTCCCTATTGATCTATCTTCTAGTACAGCGCCGATTTCTAAAGTACCTTATTGGATGGCGCTAGCAGAATTGGCAGAATTGAAAAATCAGTTACTAGATCTACTTGATAAGGGCTTCATATGACCCAGTGTATCTCCGTGGGGAGCTCCAGTTTTATTTGTGAAGAAGAAAGACGATACTATAAGGATGTGTATAGACTATATGGAGATTAATAAAGTGAAAATCAAGAACAAGTATCCTCTACCCTGTATCGACGATTTGTTTGACCAGCTCCAGGGTACACGGGTGTATTCGAAGATTGACCTCAGATCCGGCTACATTAGGTAAAAGTGAAAGCAGAAGACGTCTCGAAGACGGCCTTCGGGACCAGTTACGGGCATTACGAGTTTCTTGTTATGCCGTTTGGTTTGACCAATGCTCCTGCGGTATTTATGGACTTGATGAACAAAGTCTTCCACCAATACCTAGACCAGTTTGTTGTTTTTTTTATTGATGATGTACTGGTCTATTCAAGGAGCTATGAGGAGCATGAGATGCACTTGAGGCAAGTTTTGCATACACTTTGGGAAAGTATGTCAAGTTCAATAAATGTGAATTCTGGTTTGAGAAGGTCGTGTTCTTGGGACATGTTGTATTTGGAGACGGTATTTCTATGGATCCTAGCAAGATTAAGGCGATAGTGAATTGGGTTAGACCGAGAAATGTCCAGGAGATTAGGACTTTCTTAGGGCTAGCTAGCTATTATCGTCGTTTCGTTGAGGGATTCTTAGCTGTGTCAGGACCTTTGACACGACTGACAGTAAAGAATGTCATATTTGATTGGGATGACAGTTGTGAGTAGAGTTTTCAAGAACTGAAGCAAAGATTAGTCACAGCACCAGTATTAGTTATCCTATCAGGGGGTGAGGGGTATGTCATTTACAGTAATGCATCCTTAAAGGGACTTGACTGTGTATTGATGTAGCATGGCAGGGTAGTGAAGTATGCGTTCAGCCAATTGAAAGAATATGAAAAGAACTACCGTACACATGATCTTGAATTGGCTGCAGTGGTACACGCATTGAAAATTTGGAGGCATTACCTATACGGCGAGCAGTGTGAGATTTTCTCCGACCACAAAAGCTTAAGGTATTTTTTCACGCAGAAGGAACTGAATATGAGGCAAAAAAGGTGGTTAGAGTTAATTAAGGATTTTGATTGTACCATCAGTTATCATCCGGGGAAAGCAAACGTGGTAGCTAATGCATTGAGCAGGAAATCCAGGGAACCAGTGTTGGTGGCTATGGAGATCCAGTATCTGATCATAATGGATCTGGAGAGACTCGGCATAGAGTTGGTTGAGAGTGATCCTCCCGTGTGTATTTCCAGTTTAGTAGTACAGCCTACTCTGCAAGAAAGAATTAAAACCGCTCAAAAGGAAGACCCAAAATTAGCAGAGGTGATGGATAGAGTGCAGAATGATCAGTGGGAGGAAATCAATATTGCAGATGACGGAGTTTTTCGATTCCGTTCCAGATTATGCGTTCCTGCCGATACAAAGATCAGAAAGACTATTTTAGAGGGGGCTCACAGATCTTTGTATATAGTTCATCCTAGTAGTACGAAGATGTACAGAGATCTACGAGAGTCGTACTGCCTCCTTCTGTTTATTATTTAAGCAGGTCGTCACAAGATATTTGAAAATGATTTGAAAATATTTTTAGCAACAAAAATCGAATGAGAACCTCTTAAGATATTGCAATGATAATGTAATACTCAAAAGCTCAAGTGAAATCTTCTTAGGAAAGACTTATTAATAAAGTCTCCTAAGAAAACTTGAGGTCTTGCTCTCAAACAAAATACTATCAATCAATCACAAATTTAAGAAAGCAAACCTATAGGACATGAACACTCAATTCACACTTACAAACGAATTTTTGGCAATATGGCAAGGTAAGTATGACTGTAGGATACTTGGTAGTAAGAGAGAATGAGTTTGGAATTCAAAGAAATATCACTAATCAAGTTTGCTAATCTTATTCTAATTATTCCAAATGAAGGGGTATATATAGGCTTCCCCTTGATTATAGTCATCCAGGATACATTGGGAATTATTATAAATGTTTTAAAACATTTTAACCAAAATAACCTCATTTTAATATTTTAACCACAGTAAAAATATTAGGGCAACCCGAGAGCACCAGTCAACCAAAGGCAAGGTTCGGTTGACCGAGTTGTGCAAGTTCGATCGATCGGGAATAAATTGAACTAGAATTCGGTCGACCAGATACCAGGGTTCCATGGCGATTTTTCTTTTCTACGCAGATCGGTCTACTAGGAGGTTTTGAACTGAGTAGTTCAGTCGACCGGAGCGTTGAGTTCTCCCACGTGTGAGTACAGTCAACCAGGTAGTTGGCTTAAGAATTGGGTTCAGTCGACCATATGGTCAAATGTTGACTTTGGTGGGAGTTCGGTTGATTGGAAAGGAATGAACTGGCATAGCTCCGTCGACCAGGCAATGGTCAAACTGTTGACCTGTGCTCTAGTTTGGTCAACCAAAAGATATTGTACTTGTGTAGTACCGAACATGCAACTTAAGTGCATTTCGGTTCTATTTAATTATGTAATCACCATTTCCATATGACCATATATATATGTGCATGTATGAGTGTCCTAGGGTTATTCTAGGTCTTTTTCGTTTGAGCTTACCTACCTTACCATGCAGGTGATGCATATGATTATTACAACTAAGATCATATTTATTATTACAAACCCATAATGAATATATAAATTAAATACAACATAAGTAGGATCCTCAGAGCCTTCAGCTTCTACTCCTTGTGTCATCATTTTGACCTACCAACACTATACATGCACATATCCTCAAACATCCGTCAAATACAACAAGTATTTGTCATTATCAAAATCAGGTGTGACCTATAAGGTCAACATTCTCTCCCCTTTTGATGATGACAAATATATCATGCAAAAAATATGGGTATAGCCTTAAATGGCTTCCCCTAACAATATACATTAAGTGCACTCCAATTTCAACCCAATTTTTTGCCTCTTTATGTGATGATCCAAAAATATATATACGATTAAAGTATAATAATAATAATAATAATAATAATAATAAAATAACAAAAATGCTCATTAAGTTAATATCAATACAGAAGTGCTCTTCTGTAGGATCCTTGATTCCATATTTGATGCTTAAGAAAGATCTTGTCTTAGCAAGTGCTTAGAAACCATTGCGGCTCGATCGCCCCATGGAGGTCGACCTAGTCAAAATGGAATTTCATATGATAAACTAGATAGACACTGTTTGTACATGTAAATAAGTACATATACATAAAATAGTGTTTTGACAGACATAATTTGTAAAAATACATGGTAAAATAATAAAGGTATCATATATGGGGCCCACATGAGTCCCGAAGTCGTCTGGGGTCCGCATGAGTCCCGAAGTTATGTAGAGTTCATAAAATCATATGAGGACTAATGGAATTACGTAGGACCCACTTTGGGTCTCGAAGTTGTGTGGGACCCACAAGAGTGCCCACATGAGTTTTTGAAATTCGAATTTAATTCTTTTTAAAAAAATACTAAAATATAAATTTAAAATAATAACAATGATCATAATAATAATAATAATAATAATGATTTTTAAAAAAAAGTTAAAAATTTAATTAATTAAGAATTAATTAAATGAGAGTAGTGGCAAACTCCCACATGACCTCCATCTCTATCCCATACCTAACCCATGCCTAACCCATCCCATGTCCATTGTTTAATTTTAAAAAATTATAATTTCACCCCTCTCCTTACACTTTTACAAATTCTATTTTCTTCCCCAAAATTTTCCTATAAATAGGAAGCTTTCAACCTTCATTTTTCATAAAAATTTTCAAAAGAATAAAAGTATTAGTGAGTGAAAGAATTAGTGATGGAGAGAGAATTTTAGAGTAAGTTCTCACTCACCCACTTTTTTCGATCTCATTTTTTAGAGATAGTCATTGTATTCGTAGCACAAGGTAAAAGAAGAGGTAAGTAAATTTGATTATGTTAGACTTTTATTAAAATTCATACCCGAATTTAATTGTAAGTAAATTTGATTATGTTATATTTTTACTTAAAATTCATACCCGAGTTTATTTGTAAGTAAATTTCGATTATATTAGTTAGTTTCATAAAATTTTCTTGAATTTATTTTTACGCATATTTAATTATACTAGTTTATTTTTGAGTTAAGAAATGTTCTAAACCCCTCAGGTATTTTACATCATTAATTTCTATTCAAGAAAATATTTTTAACACGAAAATTGTGTGGCATGAGTTTATTTATACGTTGCATATTTCATGAAAATATAAGTAAAGATTACATGAGTTGATTTTTTATATTGTGTATTTCACAAAAATATGAGTAAAAATGAGATATTCATGAAATTATTTTAATTGTAAACTTATATAATAAAAATGTTTTTAAAACCCCTTATGACTCAGATGATATAAAAAATTACGAATATTCGGTATCGCAACTTAAAATTTAAACGGATCAGAGTGCACCCACACTATTTACAGAGTACTTTTATATGGAAGTAGATTTCTCCTAAGTGCACACTTGGGTCGGACCAAGGTTTAATAGGAAAAATCTCACTTAATGATGATGTATGTTAATTTAGTTTAACTGGCCAGCCAACTAAGTCCAGTGTTTGGACCGCACAACACAGTTATAGGGGTAAACATGACTTACGATTAATAGGCCTAAGGGGTGGTTTTTACAGTACATGTATATATATATATATATATATATATATATATATATATATATATATATTGAATTACGTATACAAAACTATTGATGAATTGAAGGAAAAATGTATGTTTATGTGAACAAGAGCATTTTTGTGCTTAAATAATGATTTAATAAGGAAAAGTATATATATATATATATATATATATGATTGAGTATTATAGTTATAATTTTAAAAGTTAAAAAGTTCAGTTTAATAGTTATAGTATATGATTATAAAATTTTACTGCTATAGATGATTGTAAAAGTTTTATACAGAAATTTTTAAATTTACATTTATTTTAAAAGTAGTTTTGAAGTTATAATATTAAATATTATTTTACGAAATTATGAAAGCTCATTTTGGTCACACACTAATAATAATATTATTTACTTACTGAGTGTCGTCTCACGCCAATCATTATTTTGCATTTCAAATCATTTTGAAGAGAGTATCAGAAATCTGACGTAACAAGTGCATAGGCGAGAATAGAAAGAGTAGAGTAGAATAAAAAAATTAGCATAATACAATTTAGAATATGTTTGTATATTTTAAAATTTTAAAAAATTTGCATTTTAATAATTGAGACATATATTTGTAATAAAACTAATTAGTGCTTTGGTAATAAAAATAATTTAGATTTATAGGTTCTGTATACTCTAGCATATAAATTTTACCAGAGTTTAGACATAAAACATGATTTGGGTAGGATTGGGTAGTGTAAAATATTTATTTTAGTTTGTTCTACGTTAATAATAGATTTATTATTTTAAAATAACATTTAATTATTATTTAATAATTGATCCTAAAGATAGTAACATTGGAGGAAATAAGATTAACGTGAAAGCTCCCAAGGACAGGTAACAATCATATATTCTCTAAGAAAAAATGGTAGTATTATTGAAGACACGTTAATTAAATTAAATATGTTATTTATGTTTGTAGAAACATATACCCATATTGATGACTCATAATTAATTGTTAGATCATATGCATTAATAATTTAAATTTTTTTGTATATATAAATATCATAATATAATAATATCCAAGATTTATTTATTTTAACTGTTATTATTTTCACTAAAAATATAAGAAGTAGCACATTAGAACCCATTAGGTTTGGAGGTGCTACACATACAAATAGATATGAATAAACGGTTTATTCTGAAATCTGAATTTACCCAAAATTTCTTTGCATGTGCAAGTTATATATGAATATGTATTTTTACGTTGCATATTCAATTCTTATCAAAATATTGAAACTTAATTTAGGAATATATATTTTGACGAAATCTTTAATTTTAATTTTAATTTTGTATTAGTTTATAAGGAATTAAATATAATTTAAATGTTACTATATTATATTTAAATTCAAAAAAAATTCCTTACCATATGCAAGTTAAATATGAATATATATACATTGCAAATTCAATTCTCATTAAGTATCCAAGTTTGATTTAGGAGTACAAATTTTAACGGAATTTTTAATTTTTATTTTGTACAAATTTATAAAAGTAAATACAACTTAAATTTTATTATATTATAAAATAAAATAAAAATAGCCTCATGGGTAGAAATCATCGGCTATAGCTCACTTTCCCCTGAAGCTAGGTCAGGGCATGAGACCACTTGGCCATAGGGGATTCAAACTCGCGATCACATGAATGCATGACCGGTTCCTTACCACTAAGCCACGCACCCAAGTGGTGACCTAAGGATGAGATTAATTATAGTTAAAGCATTAATAAAAATGTAGAAATATAAACAGAACCTTAAGTCTGCAAATTTTGTTATACGCGTCGCTCACTCGACTTTCGTAGCACGCGTCACTCTCAATTTTCGTGCCACGTATCGCTCTCTCTCGATTTTTGCAAAGCGCATCACTCGAGGCACGCGTCGCTCTCTCTCGATTTTTGTAACACACATCGTTCTTCCTCGATTTTTGCAAAACGTGTCACTCGATATCCGTGACACGTGTCGCTCTCTCTCGATTCTCGTGGCACATGTCGCTCTCCCTCGATTTTTGTAAAACACATTGCTCGATATCTGTGGCACGCTTTGCTCCCTCTCGATTTTTGCAACACACATCATTCTCCCTCAATTTTTACAAAAAAAGTCGCTCAATATCCGTGACACGTGTCACTCTCTCTCGATTCTCACGGCATATGTCGCTTTTCCTCAATTTTTGCAAAATGCGTCGCTTGATATCCGTGACAACCGTCGCTCTCTCTTGATTCTGGCGGCACACATCACTCTCTCTCAATTTTTACAACACGCGGCCATTCCCTTATAAAAAAGGTCTGCCCTCCTCGAACTTTAAGCATCACAACTTTCTACTATCTTGAACAACCACATTTCGGTTTGTAGAGATTAGTTCTTCCCAACTTTTCTCTTGGTTGTCTCATTACTCGAAAATGTTGCCAAATCACCCAACTCCCCAAGTTGCTGAGAGCAACACTAGATCGCCAATCCAAAGATCGAAACCCAGTAAGGCACAACTGAAGATTTTAGAAGAGGCCTTCCACAGCAGTCAAAGGGAACTCCCTTCTGTGAAGCGGGCTATCTTGCTTGCAGCATAACTCCGACGGTATGGTCCAATCGAGCAGAGAAATATATGCTTTTGGTTTGAAAACTGTAGGCATAGGCGGGGATCAGTTGAAGAAGCCACTATCTCAACTACTATCCCACCAATTATCCATCTTATCTCCTCTGCCACTACCGCCCTGAGCAGTGCCCCTGCCATTTTCCCAACTACTTATACCCTCATCCCTATAGACAATATTTCGTCTATGAAACTTACAACTAACATCACACCAATAAGTCATACCCCTTACAATGGCAGTATCGTAGTCATGACACTAAGGGTTTTGGATAATGCTGGCCTACTTCACCATTGCAAAGAAATCCAATACACGCTGAGACTCATGTACGGGCCACCGATGACTCGTGATGATCATCCCCACCAAAGGCCACAAAGGGAAGAGGGCAGCTCTTCCTCGCTTGCCAAACAAACAGGCGTTCTCTCCCTTTTTCCGACCCAAACCAGTGACATTATAAGAGATCAACTCCGCTAAAAAAGAACCCAAGAAATTAGCAGTGACACCGCCAATAGTTCGATAGATGTTAACATTGAGCTAAGGCTCTAAAGGCCAGATTTCGTTTCATTTTGTTTTATATATTTTTAATTTATAGGACATGTATAATATATATATATATATATATATAAAATTATCCTTTTCCACATCTTATAAATTTCTTTTCCATTTCAACCCCTATTAGACTAACGATTCACACTTCAGTTCCCAAAATAAAATATTTCGCCAAATTGACCATCAATCTATTATAAGACTTAGCAAAATCATTCATGAATTTACTCTTTCAAAATAGAGCAACCAATTATACAGTACTTATTTTAAATTAGCAAATTTTGAGGACGAAATTTTATAAGGAGAGGAGAATGTGATTACCCAAAAATATATATACTATTAAAGTGTAACGACCTACTATTTAACTATTTTTTTTTTTATAATGCTCTGATACCAAATTAGATTAAACCCAACCATTCACCTAAGCAGTGAGAAGCGGAAATCAAATAAACATAATCATATATAATTACATATAATACCAAAGTGCTAAGTTGTTTCCCAAAATATACATATATAATTGTTCCCCAAAAATATCCTCAACTGACTAGGGCTATACAAAATTACTCCCAAAAATATTCACTCTAATATCAGGACAATACTGAGGCCCCTCTATCTGTTAGCCTGATCTGCTCGCCTACCTGGATCACCTGAAAAATGTTAAAGTAATTGGGGTGAGCCAATGCTCAGTAAGACGAAATATGCTATTACTAGTGTCTGGCAAATTGAGTTACAATACTATGAAAATCTGTTTTTATATAATCATGTATAACTAGATCTATGAATAATGTACAAATAACAAAAACCACCACCAATTCCATATTGCTTAACATATCTGAAACTTTTAGGTTACTAGTCAAAATACTTCTATTGTACATAAGTATATTTTTTGTCTCTAAAAATCTATATATACATAATAATAATTGAAACTTCCCTGTGGGTAACTGTGTGTCATGATTTAACCCCTCATGACAGGATTGTGAGGCCCGTAGGCGGGATCTACCTTGGCTAGCTGATCAGGGTAAACCACTATACTCCCTCAGTCTGATCTGCCCTCCTCAACCCATATCTGATAGGGAGTCTGTCCACGTCAGGGTACTATACGATCGACCTACTACCACGTATTATCTGAATAGGTGGTTGCACTTTCTAAACTGTATGTAGCTACGGTACCGTGCTCTGTAAATTGTATGGTCCAATAGGGTCTGATATTATATAATATATCTCTATATACAACTAACTGTTTTACCATGATTCTGTAATAACTGTATTAACCATGACACTGTAATAAACTATAACTGTATCATCTGTATTTCTGAATTGAACTGTAATCTGTAAGTCATGGTACTGAAAAACTGTATAATCATGGTACTCTATAATTACTGTAAAACATAACCACTGGCTGTATATTCTGAAAATACTATAAAACATGTTTCTTTACTATACCCATATTCTCAAGTCACACAGTAATTTTAAACGTATTAAACATAAATGATAAACTGTATAAATTTATATCGTGAATATTCATTTAATAAAAACATATGGTTTATACTGAAACATAATAAAATTGCCTAGCATAGCATATTTCTCTTACCTAATTTCTGCTAAAACCCTCTTACTATAACAGGTCCTACACCCGCAGGGTTTTCCACTCAACACCCTGAAAACCATAAATCTCAGAACAAAACATTACTATTTCTACGTCTACAGCATTCTTTACAACTGCTAGAAAGCCAAATTCCAAATGAAAAACCTTACCCTGGATTTGGGATGAATTCCAACTTTGCCCCACCGACGATCCACTCCGGCAGACTTGAAGAGAACTTCACCAGGATCGTCGTGGTGGCCTCAGATCGTCGATCCAGTGACTGACGGGGCCAAAATCGAAGAGAGAAGGGGGAAGGGCCGTAAGAGAGAGAGAGAGAGGAGAGCGTTTGCGGCCGAATTTCTGCGATTAAAATTAGTTTAGGGCTATTTATACTACGGGATTCGTCAACGAGCCACGTCATCTCGTCGACGAGTCCTAAAGAAATTTCTTCAACGAACCTTACCTTTCGTCGGCAAAATTCAGAGTAGCCTAAATTCTTCTCTCGGTATTTTCTCGTCGACGAGACATAACCTCGTTGACGAGGTCCTGAAGAACCCTTGTATTCATCGATGAGGCCTGGAAATTTCTTGAAATTGTTATTACCTCCAAAGTGCGATGTCTATTGTCTCCTTCTGTTCCTATTTCCATTTTCCTCCCTCTTTTTTATTAAAATACTATTATTCTTCGGGTCACGTTCGTTGACGAAATCTACTGCCTCCTTCTATTTATGTTTTCATTTTCCTCCCTCTTTATTATTGAAATACTATTATTTTTCAGGTCACTACATAAAGCATGACAATAATAATAATAATAATAATAATAATAATAATAATAAAATAACAAAAATGCTCATTAAGTTAATATCAATACAGAAGTACTCTTCTGTAAGATTCTTGATTCCATGTTTGATGCTTAAGAAAAACATTATCTTAGCGAGTGTTTAGAGACTATTGCGACTTAGTCGCTCCCTAGAGGTCGGTCTGATCAAAATGGAATTTCATAAGATAAACAGGATACACACTATTTGTATACGTAAATAAGTATATATACATAAAATAGTATTTTGACAGACATAATTTGTAAAAATACATGGTAAAATAATAAAGGTATCCTATGTGGGGCCCACATGAGTCCCGAAGTCATGTGGGGTCCGTATGAGTCCCGAAGTTATGTAAAGTTCATAAAATCGTATAAAGACTAATGAAGTTACGTAGGACTCACTTTGGGTCTCGAAGTTGTGTGGGACCCACAAGACCATGTGCCCACATGAATTTTTGAAATTCGAACTTAATTCTTTTTAAAAATATAACTTAAAAATAATAATAATAATAATAATAATTTTTTAAAAAAAGTTAAAAATTAATTAATTAATTAAGAATTAATTAAATGGGAGTGGTGGCAAGCACTCCCACATGACCTCCACCCTATCTCATACCTAACATGTGCCTAACACATCCCATGTCCATTCTTTAATTTTAAAAAATTATAATTTCACCCGTCTCCTTACATTTTTACAAATTATATTTTCTTCCCCAAAATTTTCTTATAAATAGGAAGCTTGCAACCTTCATTTTCATAAAAATTTTCAAAGGAAGAGAAGGATTAGTGAGTAAAAGAATTAGTGGTGGAGAGAGAATTTTTGAGTAAGTTTTCACTCATCCACTCTTTCCGATCTCATTTCTTAGAGATAGTCATTGTGTTCGTAACACAAGGTAAAAGAAGAGGTAATTATATTTGATTATGTTAGACTTCTATTAAAATTCATACACGAGTTTAATTGTAAGTAAATTTGATTATGTTAGATTTTAACTAAAATTCATACCCGAGTTTATTTGTAAGTAAATTTCGATTATGTTAGTTAGTTTCATAAAGTTCTCTTGACTTTATTTTTACGCATATTTAATTATACTAGTTTATTTTTGAGTTAAGAAATGTTCTAAGCCCCTCGGATATTTTACATCATTAATTTATATTCAAGAAAATATTTTTAACAAGAAAATTGTATAGCATGAGTTTATATATACGTTGCATATTTCACGAAAATATGAGTAAAAATTACATGAGTTGATTTTTTATGTTGTGTATTTCATGAAAATATGAGTAAAAATGAGATTTTCATAAAATTATTTTAATTATAGAAATTATTTAATAAAAATATTTTTAAAACCCCTTATGGCTCAGATGATACAGAAAATTATGAATGCTCGGTACCGCAACTTAAAATTTAAACGGATCAGAGTACACCCACACTGTTTACAGAGTTGTTTTATATGGTAGTGGATTTCTCCTAAGTGCACACATGTATCGGACTAGAGTTTAATAGGGAAAATCTCACTTAATGATGATGTACGTTGATTTAGTTTGGTCGGCCAGCCAGCTAAGTCCAGTCTTTGGACCGCACAACCCAATCATGGGGGTAAACATGATCTACGATTAACAGACCTAAGGGGTAGTTTTTACAGTACATGTATATACATATATATATATATATATATATATATATATATATATAATTACGTATACGGAACTATTGATGAATTGAAGGAAAAGTATATGTTTATTTGAACGGGGGCATTTTTGTGCCTAAATAATGATTTATTAAGGAAAAGTATATATATACATGATTAAGTATTATACTTATAGTTTTAAAAGTTAAAAAGTTCAGTTTAACAATTATAGTATATGATTATAAAATTTTACTGCTATAGATGATTGTAAAAGTTTCATGCATAAATTTTTAAATTTACATTTATTTTAAAAGGAAGTTGTGAAGTTATAGTATTAAATATTATTTTACGAAATTATGAAAGCTAATTTTTGCCACACACTAATAATAATTATTTACTTACTGAGTGTCGTCTTACCCCAATCATTATTTTACATTTCAGATCATTTTGAAGAGAGTACCAAAAATCTGGCGTAAGAAGTGCATAGGCAGGAATAGAAAGAGTAGAATAAAATAAAAAAATTAGCATAATACAATTTAGAATATGTTTGTATATTTTAGAATTTTAGAAATTTGCATTCTAATAGTTGAGACATATATTTGTAATAAAGCTAATTAGTGCTCTAGTAATAAAAAATAATTTAGGTTTATTTGCGTCCGTTAAAAAATTTATATATAGGAACCCACTCGGGTTTGGGTCCTTACACTTCATCTCCCCCTTTTGGCAACAACAAAAATGGTCATAAAAACAAGAGTTTTAGGCAATGGGTAAAAATCATTTTTATACACAATAAGTTTGAAAAATTTTGAAAAATTTCAACAGCATGCCATTTGTATGTAGGACATTCCAAAACAAATTTTGTATAAAAAATGACATGTTTTAAGTTTATAAGACCTAGCAATTTATCCACAACTAGGCAACTCAAACAGTTCTAGTATGCACAAGATATAATACATAAGTGCAATCATCATGCAGTAGATATGAGAGTTATGTATTACAAACAATAATCAAGTTTCACAAAGTCTATGCCAATACAATATATCAACAGTTATATTAGTTGTTAGACTTGTAAAATTATTTGAAAGCTCCCCTTGAATTTATGCAAATTATGAAATATCTAGGAAGCATCTCTACTATGCATAAGGTCTAATTCACGTCTAATTTGTATGAACCTATCTTCGAGAAGTGGTTTAGTGAAGATGTCGGCCCACTGTTCATTAGTGTATACAAACTCAAGAACCACATCCCCTTTTTACACATGATCATAAAGGAAGTGATGTCTAATTTCAATGTGTTTAGTTCATGAATCTGAGATAGGATTTTTAGAGATGTTGATTGCACTACTATTATCACATTTAATCGCTATTGTATCATAGTGCAACCCATAATTCATAATTTATTGTTTCATATAAAGAGTTTGAGCACAACAACTTCCAACCGTAATATTTTCTGCTTTGGCTGTGGACAAAGCAACTGAGTTTTGTTTGTTGGAGAACCAAAAAACGAGAGATTGTCCTAAATAGTGACAAGTGCTGCTAGTACTCTTTCTATCAACCTTACTACCAGCAAAGTCAACATCAGTATAACTCACAATCTTAAAGGTAGTATGCTTAGGGTACCATAAGCCTAACTCTATAGTGCCACTTAGATACCTAAGGATTCCTTTAACAGCGAATAGATGAGATTCCTTAGGAGCAGCTTGAAACCTAACACATATACACACACTAAACATAATATCATACCTACTAGCAATGAGATATAGAAGACTTTCAATCATGCTACGATACAATTTCACGTCAATAGGGATCCCTTGCTCATTTTTATCAAGTTTAATGGAAGAGCTCATAGGAGTACCAAGAATTTTACAATCTTCCATATTAAATTTCTTCAGTAAGTCCCTGACATATTTAGATTGGCATATGAAAGTTCCATATTCGGCTTATTTAATTTGCAACCCTAAGAAGAAACAAAGTTCACCCATTATGCTCATTTCAAATTCACTTTGCATGCATTTGGCAAACTCATTACACAACTCATTATTAGTGGCTCCAAAAATGATATCATCCACATAAATTTGAACAAGTAGCATATCATCATTTTTGGATTTTATAAAAAGTGTAATGTCAATCTTGCTACGAGTAAACCCATTTTCTAGTAGAAAACCACTAAGTCTTTCATACCAAGTTCTAAGAGTTTGTTTCAATCCATACAAGGCCTTAGACAACCGATAAACATAATCTGGATCTTTATGATTTTCAAAACCAGGTGGTTGTTCTACATATACTTCCTCATTAATATAGCCATTTAGAAAAGCATTTTTAACATCCATTTGAAACAATTTAAAATTTTTAAAAGCAGCATAAGCAAGTAGCATACGAATGGCTTCTAACCTAGCAACAGGAGCATATGTTTCATCAAAGTCGATCCCCTCTTCCTGATTATAACCTTGGGCAACCAGTCTAGCTTTATTTCTAGTTACTATCCCATTCTTATCTTTCTTATTTCTATATACCCATTTGGTTCTAATAATTGTATGATCATTAGGCCTAAGAACTAGGGTCCACACTCTGGTTCTTTCAAATTGATTAAGTTATTCTTGCATGGACATCACCCAAGACTCATTTTCTATAGCTTCTTTAATACTTTTAGATTCTTCTTGGGACAAGAAAGCAGAATGACTCACTAGGTTTTTCAAGGAGGATCTTGTGGCTACACCACAGGATGGTTCACCTATGATTTGATCTGTAGGATGGTTCATAATAAATTTCCAATCTCTAGACAACTCCTGAATTTCATTTTCATTCTCTTCGAATGATTTATCATTTATTTCAGAATTTCACTTGCGTTGTTTTCAATAGATAATTTATTTAAACATTTTCTAATATTAATATCATCTTCATCATCTTTCTTAGAAAATGGATTAGATTCATCAAACACAACATGGACAGATTCAATGACAATCAATGTTCTTTTATTGAAAACCTTATATGCTTTACTATTAAGAGCATATCATAGGAAAATGCCTTCATTAGATTTAGAGTCAAATTTCTCTAGATGTTCATTATCCCTAAACACAAAGCATTTACAACCAAAAACATGAAAATAGGAAATATTAGGTTTATGGTTGTTCCACAATTTATAAGGAGTTTTATTAATTGACGGTCTAATCAACATCCTATTCATGACATAACAAGCAGTATTTATGGTCTCAGCCTAAAAATATTTAGGTAAGTTATGTTCATTCAGCATAGTTCTACCCATTTTTTGTAATAATTTATTCTTTTTTTCTACCACACCGTTTTTTCAGGGGTCATAAGTGCAAAAAAGTTATGTAATATGCCCTCTAGGTCACAATAATTTTCTATGACTTCATTCTTGAACTCAGTGCCTCTATTACTTCTTATATGAGTTATCTTATAGCTTTTTTTCATTTTGAATTCTCCTACAAAACTTGGTAAACTGTTCATATGATTCATTTTTATGTAAAAGAAATAGCACCCATGTGAATATAGAAAACTCATCAACAATGACAAAAGCATATGATTTACCACCAAGACTTTGCATAGAATTAGGACCAAACAAATCCAAGTGAAGCATTTCAAGTGGTCTAGTGGTGGATATGAACTTCTTTTTCTTAAAACTAGATTTTGTTTGCTTACCTCTGCTTACCCATTTGACATGCATCACAGATTTTGTTTTTCACAAATGACATTTTAGGCAAACCTTTTACTAACTATTTTCGTACTAGTTTTGACAATAAGTTCATGCTAGCGTGTCCTAAGTGCCTATGCCATAATCAACTAGTTTCATTTATTACAGAAAAACAAGTTACTTGTTGTGAAACTAAGTTTTCAAAAGTGGTAGTGTAAATATTTTCATGGCAGTCTGCACTAAAAAGCACTTTGTGATCTGATTTATTTTCAACTATGCATTTATCATTTTCAAATGATACCTTATATCCTTTATCACACAATTGACTTATGCTCAATAAATTATGCTTCAGCCCATCAACTAATAAAACATTATCAATAACAAGGGAAAGATCCTTACCAACCTTACCTACGCTGATGATGCGCCCCTTTGCATTGTCGCCAAACATCACATATCCTCCATCCTTGGGAATGATTGAGGCGAATTTTCCCTTATCGCCAGTCATGTGCCGTGAGCACCCGCTATCTAGGTACCACCTATCCTTGGAGGAAGATGATCTTAAACATACCTACAAAATAGACTAAGTAACTGATGCTGGTCTCCAAATTTTATTGGGTCCACTGGGGTTAGTAATCGGATCACCCTTAACAACCCACACTCTTCTAATTTTCACATGCTTATTCCTATGTGGGCAATCAAATTGAATATGCCTGATTTGTTTGCATTTAAAACATTTCATTCTACACTTAGGATCTTTAGGTGGGACTTGAGATTTTGATTCACATGTGAAATGTCCCAAGTAAAGATTAGGTCGTCTAACGTTTTCAACGCCATTAAAACCTAAACCCTCTTTACTTAGAGAATTTCTTTGAGCACTAAGTAGTTTTTCAAAATTGCATTTGCCCTCGATGAATTTAAAAATAATTTTGGAGCTATCCTCCAATCTCCTCTCAAGCTCAGCAATAGTCACATTGTTATATTTGGTGCAACCCCAAAAGGAGGGGTGAATTGGGTATTTAAAATTTATTGCCTAGTTTAACAGGTTTTATCAGCAATGCTATACAACCTAGGGTGAGTCTACACAATCCACTGATAACATACACATGTAGTAAAGGTAAAGAGCAGAAATGTAAAGAACAGGCACGATATGTTATCGGGGTTCGGCCAACTGTGCCTACGTCCCCGCCTCGGCCACACCAGCACAAGGATTACCACTAAAAAGCTCACTTAAACGGGTGAAGCAGCACCTAATACAACCAGGTCAATTAAAGGGGCTGACCTCAATCAACACGCCTTAACAGGATGGGGCACCTAGCTTTCCTAACTGGGTCTAAGCCAATCCGGCACTATTCCACAGGGATAGTCTCCCTCTTCAGGCCCATGCCTGGAATACAACCAATATGTATAAAATGTTCGTATAGGAAAATTTGCTTTTAGACAAGCAAATGTGTGCACCAATATAGCTCAATCAAGAATGCAAGCACGAATAATATGTAAATATGCTCAATGCTCTAATATGTGCTAAACACTCAATCACGTATACGATTTCAATTCAGATCTAGAGTGTTTACCCAAGCAATATTTGAAACACACTATTTGAATACTACAACATCAGATCAGGGTTTCAACATATGTTAAGCAAGTTCAAACAAACAAACTCAGTAATATATTCTAATATTCAAAGCACAATAGAGTTGTTTGAAGCACTAGCTTGAAAATGATTTTTGCACACAAAAATTAGGTTAGGTAGCTTGCAACAATAATGCAAGAACCTCAACCCTCAAAGTCTTTCCACGCTAGGTTTATCAAATGAAACCAGTGGAAGAACTTTAATGCTGAACTCTCTCATAAAATCGACCAAGCAACAATGTAAAAGAGAATCTTAGGAAAAGTGGTTAAGTATAGTAGCCTTACAAGATACTCACGATGCTTTTGAGAAATCAAGAATGAAGAGTTTGTGAGTGTTTGGAAGTGATATTTGGTGAATATAAGGTTTTGAAAGTTGAGAGAATTTTTCCCTAATCAAGTTTGCTAATCCTTGCTAATTATGACAAATGAATGAGTATATATAGGCAAGGAGGAATTTTTGACCGTTGGGGACAAAGTAGGTATAATTAGATTTGTTTAAAAGACCATTAAGAATATTAACCATTTTTACCCCATTTAAAAATTTAGTAAAATTATTTTAACTCGCGAGGTTTGGGTGCCCGGCCAAGGGTTTGGGTGCCCAAACAGACATAGTCCAAAATTCAACCTTTAGAGGTTTGGGTGCCTAAAGGATGATTCGGTCGGTTGAAACAAAGTCAGTAGCAAATGTTCGATAATTTGGATGCTCCACTCATAGTTCGGTTAACCAAACTAGGTAGTTCGGTCGCCTGAGCCTCCTTTTGAATGTAAACCTTCGATCGCCCGAGTAGTTGGAAAGTGCCCCGACAAGATTTCGGGTGCCCGAGGAAGGTACGTTCAAAATAGGTACAGGTGCCCAAAGACCAAGTCAACATGTCGACTGGTTCGGTCGCCCGAGCCGCTTTACACAGCAAAGGTTCGGTCGCCCGAACCCTCTCATCTTTTCCCATTAAGTTCATTTAAGCCTTATTTTGATTCCGCTTATTACGATAAGTGATGTAGGGGACTTTGTGTCCTTAGTATAGGTACCTAAGGTCCAACTATGGTCGTTTTGAGCATACTTACCTACCATGCACGATGCAAATTATTACAAGTCATACACGCACACAATTCATAATAAATTACATCTCAAAATGAAGAAATAAACACATGAATACAAATTATTACACATAGATCTTCATTCTTTGGCACGAACACCGCACGCCATCATGATATATCTTTTAATCCTTAAGCACGCATAAGGTGAACCTGCATGCAATTCTCAGTACAACCATTAGTACCAAGAGTATTTGTCATAATCAAAACTGGGCGTGACCTATAAGGTCAACAAACATTTTTTTTTCTTTTAAAATTGAAGCATGAGAGGTTTTTGCAATACCAAACAATTTTGACCAATTTTCACATTTCTTTTTGAAATCATCATTTTCTTTGGTCATTTTACTCAACAGTTTAGATACACGAATATATTCACATTGTAATTCTCAAAACGTAGGCATGCAATCAAAATCATAATCATCAAATGAATAATATGAAGATAATGAACAAGAGGATGATACCTAATCACCATGTGCCATCAAGCACAGATTAGAAACCTCTGAGTTGCTACGATTTGATTTTGAGTCACGGCTGCTTAATTTATCCCATGAGGTATCTACCTTCATGGCTTCTTCTTTTTCTTAGTCTCCTTTTTCAGTACTGGGCAGTCTGGCTTGATGTGCCCAACTTTGTTACAATTGTAACATATGGGACCATTTGATTTTTCTTTTCTTTTGCTAGACTTTCCCTTCTCAAATGCAGACTCCCTATATCTTTTGTATGACTTTCCATTCTTCCTGAAGAATCTGCTAAATTTTTTAGTTAGCATGGCTATATCATCATTAGTGTTAGGTTCGCTGCATTCACTAGATGTGTTAGTGGAGGTTTTCAATGCAGTCACTTTCTTCGCCCTATTGTGTTCATTAACTGTAGTGACTTGAAAAATAATAGTATTTAAATAATGATGAGGGAGAGAAATGGAAACAGAAACAGAAGGAGAGCATTCGTCGACGACATTGCATTTTGGAGATAATAATTTCAAGAAATTACCAGGCTTCGTCAACGAATACAGGGTTTCATCGACGAAGGTCTTCAGGATTTCGTCGACAAGGTCCCATTTCCTCAATGAGAAAATACCAAAAGAGGGAATTGGGCCACTCTGAATTTCGTCGACGAAGGGTAAGGTTCATCGATGAATTTACTGAAGGACTCATCGATGAGATGACGTGTCTCGTCGACGAATTTGGCCTTATAAATAGTGAAAACTCGGATTTTTATCCAATTTCAACGCCTCTCTCTCTCTCTCTCTCTTTCTCTCTCTCTCTCTCTCTCTCTCCTTTCTCTCTCCTATGGTCTCTCTCCTTTCTCTCTTCAATTCTGGCTTCGTCAATCGTCGAATCAACGATCTCAAACCACCACGACGCTCCTAGCGGAGTTCTTTGCAAGTCTGCCGGAGCGGATCACTGGTGAAACGAAGTTGGAATTCATCCCCAATTTAGGGTAAGGTCTTTTATTCAGTTTTTGGCTTTCTGGTAGTTATAAAAAATGATGTAGGAAAAGAAATATTGATATTTTGTTCTGACAAATGTTGTGTTCAGGGTGTTGTGTAGGAGGCCCTGCGGGTGTTAGGTCAGTATACCATAAGGGGCTTTCCACTAGTCGGGTAAAGGAAATATGCTATGCTAGAAAATTTTAAAGTATTATACAAATTATTAAATTTTGAATATTATGTATTAAAGTATGGTGTGGCTTGAGAATATGAATATAGTATGGGATATGTTTTACGAATTTTAGTACCATGATTTTACGAATTTTAGTACCATGATTATATGAATTACAGTACCATGATTATACGAATTTCAGTAATATGATTATGTAGTTTCAGTGTTATAATTATATAGTTCTCAGTACTATGACATATGGATTAGAGTTACAGTTTATTCAAAATCATGGTTGTTACAGTTATTTCAGAATCGTGGTAAATCAGATAGTTGTATATAGAGATATATTATATAGTATCAGACCTTGCTGGACCATACAGTTACAAAGCACGGTACCGTTGCTACAAATATTTATGTTATGAGTGCAACCACCTATTTAGATAATATATGATAGTAGGTCAATCACCTAAGCCCTTGACGTGGACAAACTCCCCATCAGATATGGGTTGAGGTGGGCAGATCAGACCGAGGAATATAGTGATTTACCCTGGTCGGTCAGCCAGTGTATATCCAGCTTACGAGCCGCACAACCCTATCATGAGGGGTTAAATCATG
This sequence comes from Malania oleifera, assembly GCF_029873635.1. Taxonomy (NCBI): domain Eukaryota; kingdom Viridiplantae; phylum Streptophyta; class Magnoliopsida; order Santalales; family Ximeniaceae; genus Malania; species Malania oleifera. The sequence continues at coordinate 47,917,101 of NC_080424.1, read as the reverse complement.
ACACACAGTTATCCACAGGGAAAGTTTTCAGTTACTACTACATATGTACAGATTTACAGAAACAAGGAACATATTTATGTACATGAGAAGTACTTTTAAATATTAACCTACAATGTTGTTATCTTAAGCAACATGGAAAGGGTGGTGAATTTTATTACTTGTATTGTATTTACATATCCAGTTACACATGATTATGTAGAAACAGATTTTCATAATATTGTAGCTCATTTGTCACACACTAGTAATAACATATTTCATCTTACTGAGTGTTGGCTCATCCTAGTGTTAAACCATTTTTCAGGTGATCCAGGTAGGCGAGCCAACCAGGCTTGCAAATAGAGGGGCTTCAGTACTGTCCTAACAGTAAAGTGAGTATTGTGGGAGTATTTTTGTATAGCCCTAGATAGTTGAGGGTATTTTTGGGAAATGGATATATATGTATGTTTTGAGGATACAATCTAGCACTCTGGTATTGTATATAATGATTTATGGTTATGTTTATATGATTTCTGCTTCTTGCTGCTTAGGTTGAGGATTCAATTTGGTATCAGAACATTTTAAATGTTATAGTATAAAAAAAATATGGAAATTAAACAGGTCGTTATGTTAACTCTCTCATTTATAGCTAATTCGTAGGTGATCAACGTACCTATCAATTCATCCAGAGTCATGGCCTTAAGGTCTCTACCCTTAGAAATGGTCATAGCCTTGGCTTCCCAAACAGGAGGCAAGCCTCTAAGAATCTTCCTAATCATCTCATATGATGGATAGGTCTTTCCTAATGCATGCAGTGAGTTTATGATGTGTGTGAATCTAGTGTACATGCTCTGAATGGACTCACCTACATTCATCCTAAAGGCCTCATACTCACTAGTCAACATATTTATCCTACTATCTTTCACATCCCTAGTACTCTCATATGTGACTTCTAACTTATCCCAGATTTCTTTTGCAATAGAACATGCCATTATTCTATTAAATTCATTTACATCAAGACTACAATACAGAATGTTCATAGTAGTGGCATTCAAACTAACAGCTTTCATATCATCATCGTCATATTCTTCCTTAGTTTTAGGAACTCTAGTTGTACCCTGTGTTTTCATAGGAACATAATTTCCCTTAGAGACGATCCTCCACACCTTCCAATCAGTATTTTGGAGATACATGTGCATCCTCTGTTTCCAGAAGGTGTAATTAACACCACTGAAAATCGGAGGTCGTGTGGAAGATGGTCCCTCAGGGAAAGGGGTCATTGAGCTATGAGGCATATAAGATCTTTTGCAAAATAACTACTAGTCTATGCTACGAGGCTCTGATACCAATTGTTAGCTTTACCATGATCCCAAGAAGGGGATGAATTGGTACTTTTAAAATTAATTCCCTCGATTAGTAACCTAACAGCAGTATATTCACAACCCTATGATCAATCTAGTGCAAGTAAAGTAAATCAATTATAATATATACCAGAGATTAAATAATGTAATTTAATTAACTACGCATGCACCAGAAAGCGGTAAAGAGAAGTGACACACAGAAATGTTATCGAGGTTCAGCAAATTGCCTACGTCCCCGTCTTGGCTAACAAGCACAAGGATTACCACTATAATGCTCACTTAAATAGGTGGAGCGACACCTAAACAATCAGGTCAATTAGCACGAGGTTGACCTCAACCTTTACAATCAATCCTTACCAGGCTAGATTACCGCCCCCTCAGGCCACGCCTAGAAACACAACAATATGTTCACAATAATGAAATTGGTACAATGATTATGCTTTCATGTAAAGCAGATTTGTACCCAATATAAACAATCATATACACCACCAAATGATATAATGAAGTAAGCTCAATGTAGTCTAAGATGTCTACTCTCAAATATTTATGCAAGCGTAGCAATCAGTACGTGAGAGTGCAAATAATATGATCTTTGTATCACACAATGTATTCAATCACAATGCTTAAACAAAGATACTTGTCACACTTCAGATATCTCAACAAATGATTTTTCTCAACATATAAGCCTCAGGAGATGTATAGATTTTGTTTGCAAAAGGATTTGATCTCTATGTTCAAAAATGATATTGCTCAAAGAATTTGCAACAAAGATCTTTAGAACATAAACAAATATCTCTCCAAGAAATTTTCTCAAAAAGTAACACACGAGATATTTGAAAATGATTTGAAAATATTTTTAGCAACCAAAATCGAATGAGAACTTCTTAAGATATTGCAATGATAGTGTAATACTCAGAAGCTCAAGTGAAGTCTTCTAAGGAAAGACTTATTAATAAATTCTCCTAGGAAAACTTAAGGTCTTGCTCTCAAACAAAATACTATCAATCAATCACAAATTTGAGAGAGCAAACCTATAGGACAAGAACACTCAATTCATACTTACAAACGAATTTTTGGCAATATGATAAGGTAAGTATGAGTATAGGATACTTGGTAGTAAGAGAGAATGATTTTGAAATTCAGAGAAATATCACCAATCAAGTTTGCTAATCTTGTTCCAATTATTTCAAATGAGGGGGTATATATAGACTTCCCCTTGATTATAGTCGTCCAGGACACATAGGAAATTATTATAAATGTTTTAATACATTTTAACCAAAATAACCCCATTTTATTATTTTAACCACAGTAAAAATATTAGGACAACCCGAGAGCACCGGTCGACCGAAGGCAAGGTTCGGTTGATAGAGTTGTGCAAGTTTGATCGACTTGGCATAAATTGAACTAGAAGTTTGGTTAACCGGATACTAGGGTTCCAAGGCGATTTTTCTTTTCTGCACGATTCGGTCGATTGGGAGGTTTTGAACTGAGTAGTTCGGTCGACCGGAGCATCGAGTTCTCCCACGTGTGGGTACGGTCGACCACGTAGTTGGCTTAAGAATTGGGTTCGATCGACCGTATGGTCAAATGTTGACTTTGGTGGGAGTTCAGTCTACCGAGAGAGAATGAACTACCATGGCTCCATCGACCAGGTAGTGGTCAAACTGTTGACTCGAGCACCGATTTGGTTGACCGAGAGATATTGTACCTGTGCAGTACGGTTGACCGAACATGTAACTTAAGTGCATTTCAATTCTATTTAATTATGTAATCACCCTTTCCATATGACCATATATATGTGCATGTATGAGTGTCCTAGGGTCATTATAGGCCCTTTTCATTTGGGCTTACCTATCATACCATGCAAGTGATGCATATGATTATTTCAACTCAGATTATATTTACTATTACAGACCCATAATGAATATAGAAATTAAATACAACATAAGTAGGATCTTCAAAGCCTTCAACTTCTACTCCTTGTGCCATCATTTTGACCTACCAACAGTATACCTACACATATCCTCAAAAATCCGTCAAATACAAGAAATATTTGTTATTATCAAAACCGGGTGTGACCTATAAGGTCAACAATTTGTCATTCAAAAAATACAAAGATTTGACCAAAAGAACTTGACTGAATATGGGTGTTAATTGGCCTGCCATACTAGTGTACCTCAATTTTGATGACAAATATTTTCACTTGAGAAAGTTCTAGCCTTTGGATACTGAAATTGCAAAAAGCATTTTAAGAAGACACATGTCAACTATGGGGCTCTTGCCTCATAAAGGCTAATAGTTTTCTTCATTTGACTATACCTTTCCCCTTAGTTATTCATTGTGCGCTATACTGCTTCTCTAGATTATTCATTTTTTCTTTTTGCATAATTTAAGCAGCATTTAGATTGAGAATTTTACTTGAAAAAAGTAAAGAAAAAGAAAGGAAAAAAAAATGAAACGATTTTTTATTGTATTTTCTCTTTATATTAAATATATATAATTTAAAATAAAAATAAAAATAAAAATTTGTTCTATGATTAAAAGTTAAGAAAAAAAATGTTAATCATGTGTAAAGTTGAAAATTTTTTTATTAATTTTTTGCATATTTTATTTTCCTTCTCACTTCCCTTAATAACCAAACATGAAAAGTAAATTCTTTCATATTTTTCTTTCCTTTTCCTCATATTTTTTTCTAAATTCTAAATGGACTAATATTGTGTTTGGGAGCACAGATTTTAGAACTTGAATTTGAATTTGGGTGAATTGGAACAAATATTAAAATAATTTTATATTAAATCTTACCCAAATTCAATACAAATTCAAATCCAAGTTTTCTCCAAACATAAAATCATATTCTTAATTATATCTTGAATATGTCTCCACTAGAAATAAATTAAAACAATCTATGTGTATGTCATGTGAATAATCAAAGAAACTAGACGCATTATGTTGACCTTATAGGTCATTCTCGGTTCTAATAATGACAAATACTTTTTGCATTTGATGACTTTCAAGTTTGTGTGCAAAATATACTAAGTTGGATCACATTAATAGTGTAACGTCCTCAAAATTCTCAGCATTTTTTTTTATATAACCATATCTACGCAGCAGATATACAAGTCATACAACCATATATACTAAACAATATCAGAATTCAGTACATTCAGACTATAGCCATATTCAATAACTTCCTCAAGTATCATCTACCCCAAAAATATAAAATCCTGTCACAAACTTACCCTACAACCAGGGTAACCAAGTCAACTCTCTATCCACGAGCCTGATCTGCTCACCTAGTTGGCTCACCTGAAAAATGGTAAAGTAATGGGGTGAGATGACGCTCAGTAAGTGGAAATATGCTATTACTAGTGTGTGGCAACTGAGTCGTAAAACTATAATAATAATAGTAGTTAAAACTGTTAGATTTGGAAAATTTGTAAAACACATGTATAGTAGCTTAAAACATTTGTATCATCTAAACTTTCTATCATTCATACTGCTATATCATACTATATACGACAAAAGCTGTAAAACTATATATATATACATAACTGTGCTCTTTCCCTGGGACTCTGAATGTCATGATTTGACCCCTCATGACAGGGTTGTGCGGCCCGTAGGCGAGACTTACTCCAATCGGCCCTCCAGGTAAGTCAATATACTCTACACTACCTCAGTCCGGCCAAATTGCATCCACTCCTAAGCTCGGGACTGGTTGCTACCTCGTCAAATTGGCCACCTCAACCCAGTGAACTGGGGAGCTGCATCCTCTCCGAGCATAATTTGACGGTACTCATACACTATCTGAGATATGTGGTTGCACTCTATTTTGTATATAGCAACGGTATCATGCTCTATAAACTGTATATGTCTATAATCTTTCCGCAGGGATATGATACTACATATATATATATATATATGTATACTCTTTTTACTGTTTTCATTATGTTTCCAAAATAACCATAACACTAATAATATGTACTATAAATACTGTAATATTTGTAACATCTTGATGTTATAACTGTATAATCTATCTGTAATCTCTATATGTATAATCTGTCTATATACTCAAAGTGTTATAACATTTAGGAAAGCATAACATTCTATAAATACTATATATACTGATTTGAATAAATATATGTGTACATATATATATATATATATATATATATATCTGTGAAGCTATCTGAATAAAAATTGTATATGTACTTACATCTGTATATTCTGTATATCATCATATACTAAGAAAACTGTATAAAATTTTACATTAAATAATATCTACTCAGGCCACACATACTTTAGAATCTCATATTCTGTAAAAGCTACATAATAACTGATATACATGCACATATGTAAAATTCTTATTAATATTATCGAATCTCCTAGCATAGCATATTTCCTTTACCTAGTTTCTGAAAAGCCCTCACTGAACTCTAGCCCTACACCCGTAGGGTTCTCCATTCAAACACCCTAAAAAAGACATCCCCCTAAACAAAACATCAGTATTTTCCTACATACAATATTACTTATAACTGCAGAGAAAACAGATTATGAATAAAAGACCTTACACTAAATTCAGGATGAATTTCAAACCACTTCCACCAATGATTAGCTCTAGCAGTCTTGCAGAGAACTTCACCAGGAGCGTCGTGGTGGCCTCGGATTTTCGATCCTGCGAGAAACGGGGCCGAAATCGAAAAGAGAAGGAGAGAGAGGCGTTTAGAGAGAGAGAGATAGAAGATTTACGCTAATTTATGTTGAAAAATCCAGGTTTTCACTATTTATAACCTCGGATTCGTCGCCGAGACACGTCATCTCGTCGACGAGTCCTTAAGGAATTTCATTGACGAACTTCCTCCCTTGTTGACAAATTTCAGACTACCCCGAAAACCTCTCTCGGTATTTTCTTGTCATTGAAACCTGTCCTCGTCGATGAGCTCCTCTTATACCCTCGTCGACGAATCCCCTGTGTTCATTGACGAGAACCCTTCTAATTTTTTTTCCCGGGTTATTACATCCAAAGTGCAATGTCGTCAACGAATGCTTGCTGCCTCCTTCTATTTCTGTTTCCATTTCCCTCCCTCTTTATTATTTAAATATCATTATTCTTCGGGTCATTACAAATAGCATGCAGCAACTTGAAGAAATATAAAGACCCCGACACATTTATTATTTGTTGTAATATTATTGGGTCTGTAATAATTTCATTTCAAATGGGTTTGTAATAATCACTGCATATCATGCATGTAGGAATAAGTAAGCTTAAATGACCCTATAATGGCCTTTAGGTCTCTACACTTGAATGCACATGAATATAGGACCTTAGCCCAAAATCCATAAGGTTTCGGGGGACTGAACTTGGCAAGTATATTTGCCTCGGTCGACCGAACCATGGAAAAGTCAGAAAGTTGACTTAGGCTTTGGGTGACCGAACCTATATGACCATAGTGTCCACGAGCGACCGAACCTTGATTGTGACTTTTCCCACCAACTCGGCAACTCGAACTTCATGTTCAAATTTGCCTCGGGCTACCGAACACATGAGTTCAATAGACCAAACTCAGGATCGGACGATCGAACCACGATCTTTTGAAATCGCCTTCGGTTCAGCAGACCAAACCATTATTCAAGCACCCGAACATTCAAAAATGAATTTTTCTCATGTGTCTGTTCGGGCAACAGAACCTCAGATCGGGCACCGAAAACTCTCGCGTTGTTTTATTTTTTACCACGATTAAGAGCAGTTAAACATGGTTAATTTTTTTAAGCATAATTAAAACATTTTTGAAAATTATCAGCGTCTCCCCAACGGCTAATTTTTCTCCTTGTCTATATATACACATTCATATGTCCTGATTAAGGATGGATTAGCAAAAAACATTAAGCAAAAACTCTCTAAATTTTTTCAATCATATTTTACTCATACTACTCCCAAATACTCTCCTACTTCATATTCTTTAATTATTCAATCCTAGAGAGAGTGTTTAAACTATTTGTTGTCCATTTTAAATAGCCCTCAACTCTCATTTGAAATTTGTGTTGATTGATTTTTATCTTGAGAGTTAGGATAGAGTTGTCCCCACTGATTTAATATAATAAATCTTGTGTGGGGACAAACTCAGTGGCTTGAGGGTCTTTACATTGATATTACAAGATTCCTTAGCCAATATTTTTGTGTGCAAAATATTTTTTACAAACTTGCAATTCGAACATCTCTTATGCTCATTATATTGAGAAAACATTTTTGAACTTGTTTGAATAATCTTGCTAGCATCTTTGAAACCTTAAACTGATATTGAGATATTCTACATTATGTTTCAAAGAAAAACCAATTTATACACTCTTATGCTTATTTGAGAATACACATTATACTGAGTGTTGATAGCACACATACACATCACTGAGCTTACTATTCCTATATTGTTGATGTGCGTTTGATTGATTATCACTAGTTATAATCAGTATATAGTCTGCTTAGTTAAGAAGCATTTATTTGTACGCCAAATTTTAGTTGATTGTTGCATTTTAGGCGTGGGCCTAAGAGGGAGACCATCTCTGTTAAATAGTTCCGAATTGGTTTAGACCCAGATAGGAAAGATAGGTACACCATCCTAATAAGGTGCAGTTGTAGGTTGATGTCAGCCATAAGAATTTGACCTAGTTGTTATAAAGACCTGAAAAATTAAAAATGATTAAAATAATTAGAAATAAAATAATAATAAATAAACAAATAAAAGAAATAGTATGAAAAATAATAATAAAATAAAATAAAATAAAATAAATTTAGATTAATTATTATTTAATTGAATTAATAAATTAATTAAACGTTATTTGATTGAATTAATTAAGTAAATTATATGATGGGTATATATATATATATATATATATATATATATAATATAAAATAATGTAATGATAGAATTAAATAAATTGGATTTCAATTTGAATCCAATTCATTTGGAAACCCTTACCTCTCTAGCGCCTCCTCTCTATTCACGCCTCTCAAATCTCTTTGTCTCTCTCACTTCCTAGCATCTCCGTCTCCGTCTCCGTCTCCATCTGTCTCTTCCCTTATTTCTTGACGAATATTTGGTTGATCAGGAAACGGAAGGTACCTTTGGATTCCTAACTCTGTCACCGACATTTCTATTAGAGTGGATTTATCGTGGGAGCGGCGTAGGCACCATTCCTGGGGCAAGGCAACTTTTCCCTATTTCTTCAATTTCTCCTTAAATCTGCCATTAAATCAACGATCAGGCACCACCACGGGGTCCTAGTCACAATTGTTGTCATTTTGACCGAAGTAAATTTCTAATTTAGATTTCCTAAGCCCCACTCCAAAGCGAGAGTGAGATTTTGGGAATAAAGTAAATTGGTTATATTTGAGGGTATAATTATTTATTTGAAATTTATGAGTTTAGCAAATATTAAAATAGTATTTTATTTAGGATTAATTTAATGGAATTAGGATTTTTTTTTTATTCAGGGCTCGGGTGAGCGCCACAAGTAACTTTTCGAGGTCCCTGTTGGGGTAGTTCAAGAAACCAGGTAAGGGGAAAAACATATATTAAATCAAAATTTTTATAAATTTAATGGAAAATGAATTATGTTATATATACATATATATGTTTCGGTATGGGTTTAAAATGCCAACTGTTTAAATTATGTTTTTTGAGCCTAGGGCTGTTTTATTAGTTATGTATATGTGAAAATGAACTGATGAAAGCGGAAAATATTTTCAGAATAATCATGTAAGAAACGAAGGCATATTTTCAGTAAATAAACGTTAAATGTTGGTTGGTTTATCTTACAGGCAATATATGAATTTTACTGTTAAAATGTGTGGCATGAGTGGATAGTAATGTTGTTTGAACATATGTTATATGTATGAGATACAGGCTCTGTAAGAAATGCACTGTTAATGAAATGTTATAAGGACCATGTCGCTTGTGTTTGATAATGCAGCTAAAAGGAGTTGTAAACTAATTGATGACAGTTAAAAGGAGTTGTGTTAACAGATTCTAGCACATATCTATGTGGACTAACTGATGTACAACTAAAAGGAGCTGTAGTACGAATGAATGAAATGAAAATGAAATGAAATGAAATGGAAATGTGAATGAAATGGATATGAAATGTAAAATGTGAACGATATAAAATGTGAAAGGTTACGTAAAGTGAAATGCTATGAAATGTTAAAGTTATGAACATGAACAGATATGGATGGTTAAATAACGATAGATAGAATAATGTATTATGATATTATTAGTATTTATGCTGGTAGAACATATTACGTTAAGGCGGGGCAAGCTCTTCGCTTGAGGACTTGCTGAGAAAGGCGAGTGCACTAGTAGTATCAGATGTAGTTGTATGCTGCATAACGCACTAGGGCAGAGGGAAACTATTTATATGAGCAGGTAGATTTTCCTATTTTCAGGAGCCTTCGCTAGTAAACTTTTGTTTGAACTGTGTGAGTACAAGATCAATCAATCACTTAAGGGCTTATTGAGTAAGGTGAGTGCCCTAGTATGTTTTTGTTGTGACCTTTGGGTTGCCTAATGAATTAGGGCAGAGGGGTGCTACTTGTATGGTCGGGTAATCACCCCTATCCTTAGGTAATCTCGTGGGTAAAATACCTTACATGTGTTTGAGTAGGATCAAAAAATGATTTCAAAAATTATATTAATGATTTGCAAATGATGAATAATATATAATATACAAATCTTATGTTGGCCACACACTATTTTAATATATTGTTTCTTCCCTTACTGAGATGTGTCTCACCTGAATATGAACTTATCTTTTTCAGGATCTCCACGAGATCGAGCTTAGAGAGCTCGAGGAGTTTGTAGCATTTTTTGGGATTTAGAAAAGAACGGGTATATACCTAGCTGATATTTTGGGTTGTATGTAAGTTATGTTTTATGTTTTATGTTTTAAGTCTTCTGAGATATGGATAGTTGTGAAATATACTGGTGTTTGTGAATACTAAATGTTTTTGGAGATATGTGCATATATGAGAATACAGATGATGAATAGTTATTTTGGATTATAGATAGATATAGTAAACTCTAGTATTATATTTGTGGAGATTATATTTATGTTTTTCGCTGCATACATGATATTAGAATGTGGATTATCAAGTAAATGAATTAATTAGTAGTACGCCGAGCCCATGTAGAGGGTTGGGTTGTTATAGATGGTATCAGAGTCGGTTTCTAGCCGGAAGTATGATTAATTTCACATCACCTGGATATGAAAATATTAGAGTATTAGGTTAGAGATGATTTATACCAGAGTATCAGAAATAGTTAGGATAAGGATGCTAGATGGATAGGTTAGGGTTAGGTGTTGAGAAGTAGATTTGGGGTAGGGAAGTATAGGATTTTGTTTTGTAGTTTAGAGGCGGAAATTCGTCGACGATTTCCTATGATTTTTCTGAAGCAGTCGACAGCCTCATAATAGCTACGGTAAACCTAAGATGATTTCGTTTATGAGGTGTGAGACTAGTCCTTATATGGAGAACTTAGATGTATATTGGTCAGTCAGAAATCAAGAAAGAAAGGGAAAGAGGCGGTCGGCTCAAAACAAGAGGCAGGAGATCGTGGTTATCTCAGTTATCATGATAGTCAGTTTTACCCCGTATGCTAGAGATGTAATAAAAGGCATATAGGTGAGTGCTGGTTTGGGACTCCTAATTGTTATAGGTGTGGTAAATCAGGACATATTAAAAGGAACTGTCTGGAATTGCTGCCTATTATACCCACACAGAACTAGGACCAGGGGAAACAACAGATACCACTAGACAGGGGTAGATCAATACGTGTTTATACGATGGTCCTGGATGAGGCAAATAAAGCCAAGAGAGCAAGTATGAATTTATGTTTAAGATAACAATTATTTTATTTAATTATAAAGGATGCAAAAGTGTATTTGTGAGGTATAGTAAATCGTAAAATTATGGAAATGAAATATTAGGTAACGAATTTCGAGGACGAAATTCCTTAAGGAGGGGAGAATGTAAAGACCCGAAAAAATGGAAATGATTAAAATAATTAAAAAAATAGTAATAATAAATAAAACAATAATAAACAAATAAAAGGAATAGTATGAAAAAATTATAAATAATAATAAAATCAAATCAAATTAGATTAATTATTAATTAATTAATTATTATTTAATTGAATTAATAAACTAATTAAACATTATTTAATTGAATTAATTAAGTAAATTATATGATGGGTATATATATATATATAAGGATAAGGTATATATATAATATAATATAAAATAATGTAATGAAAGAATTAAATGAATTGGATTTCAATTTGAAATCCAATTCAATTAGAAACCCTTACCTCTCCAATGCCTCCTCTCTGTGCATGGCTCTCAAATCTCTCTGTCTCTCTCACTTCCCTGCATCTCCATCTCCCTCTCTTCCCTCATTCCTTGATGGATATTTAGCCGATCGGGAAACGGAAGGTACCGTTGGATTCCTAGTTTCGTCACCGACATTTCTACTGGAGCGAATTTGTCGTAGGAGTGGCATAGCTACCATTCCTAGGGTAAGGCAACTTTCTCCTATTTCTTCAATTTCTCCTTAAATCTGTCGTTAAATCGATGATCAGGCACCACCACGGGGTCCTAGTCACGATCGTCGTCATTTTGGCCAAAGTAAATTTCCAATTTGGGTTTCGTAGGCCTCACTCCAAAGCGAGAGTCAGATTTAGGGAATTAAGTAAATTGGTTATATTTGAGGGCATAATTATTTATTTGAAATTTATGAGTCTAGGAAATATTAAAATAGTATTTTATTTAGGGTTGATTTAATGGAATTAGAATTTTTTTTATTCAGGGGCTCGGGTGAGCGCTGTAGGTAACTTTTCGAGGTCCCTGTTGGCGTAGTTCAAGAAATCAGGTAAGAGGAAAAATATATATTAAACTAAAATTTTTATGAATTTAATGGAAAATGAATTATGTTATATATACGTATATATGTTTCAGTATGGGTTTAAAATGCCAACCATTTAAATTATGTTTTTCGAGCTTAGGGCCATTTTATTAGTTATGTATATGTGAAAATGAACTGATGAAAATAGAAAATATTTTCAGGATAATCATGTAAGAAATGAAGGTATATTTTCAGTGAATAAAAATGTTGGTTGGTTTATTTTACAGGCAATGTAGAAATTTCACCACTAAAATGTATGACATGAATGGATAGTAATGTTGTTTGAACGTATGTTATATGTTTGAGATGTAGGCTATGTAAAAAATGCACTGTTAATGAAATGTTATAAGAATCATGTTACTTGTGTTTGATAATACAGTCATGTATGCAATGACAGCTAAAAGGAGCTATAGACTAATTGATGATAGTTAAAAAGAGTTGTGTTAGCAGATTCTAGTGCATATCTATGTGGACTAACTGATGTACAGCTAAAAGGAGTTGTAGTACGAATGAATGAAATGAAAATTAAATGAAATGTAAATGTGAATGAAATGGATATGAAATGTGAAATGTGAACGATGTAAAATGAGAAAGGTTACGTAAAGTGAAATGCTATGAAATGTTAAAGTTATGAACATGAACAGATATGGATGGTTAAATAACGATAGACAGAATAATGTATTATGGTATTACCAGTATTTATGCTAGTAGAATATGTTGCGTTAAGGCGGGTCAAACTCTTTGCCTGAGGATTTACTGAGAAAGGTGAGTGCATTAGTAGTATCAGATGTAGTAGTAAGCTGCATAACGCACTAGGGCAAAGGGAAACTATTTGTATGGGCAAGTAGATTTCCCCATTCCTGGAAGCCTTCGCTAGTAAACTTTTGTTTGAACTGTGTGACTACGAGATTAATCAATCACTTGATGGCTTACTGAGTGAGGTAAGTGCCCTGGTATGCTTCTGTTGTGACCTTTTTGATGCCTAATGAATCAAGGTAGAGGGGTACTACTTGTATGGGCAGATAATCACTCCTATCCTTAGATAATCTCATAGGTAAAATACCTTGCATGTGTTTGAATAGAATCAAAAAATGATTTCAGAAATTATGTTAATGATTTGAAAATGATGAATAATATGTAATATACAAACCTCATGTTTGCCACACACTGTTTTAATATATTGTTTCTTCCCTTACTAAAATGTGTTTCACCCGAATATGAACTTATATTTTCCAGGATCTCCATGAGATTGAGCTTTGAGAGCTCGAGGTGGAGAGCTTATATTGGTCAAAATTGTTTGGAATTGCAGAAACCTCTCATGCTTCGATTTTGAAAGAAAAAGATTTGATTATTACTGAGCCTGAGAGAAAATTGGAGGATAGCTCCAAAATTATTTTTAAATTCACCAAGGGCCAACGCAATTTTGAAAAACTACTTGGAGCCCAAAGAAATTCTCTTAGTAAAGAGGGTCTTGGTTTTAATGGCATTAAGAATGTTAGACGACCTAATCTTTACTCTAGACATTTTACTCGTGAATCAAAATCTCAAATCCCACCTAAAGATCCTTAGTGTAGAATGAAATGTTTTAAATGCAAACAAATCGGTCACATTCAATTTGATTGCCCACTTAGAAATAGACGTGCAAAAATTAGAAAGGTGTGGGTAGTTAAGGGTGATCCAGTTACTAACCCCAATGGACCCCATAGAATTTGGGGACCAGCGTCAGTTACTAGGTCTATCTTGCAGAGTAATGGCATGTACTACTGCAAAAGAAATTTGGGATAAATTAGAAGTCATATATGAAGGTACAAGGGATGTAAAAGATAGTAGGATAGATATGCAGACTAGTGAATATGAGGCCTTTAGGATGAATGTAAGTGAGTCCATTCAAAATATGTACACTAGATTCACACACATTATAAACTCATTGCATGCAGTAGGAAAGACCTACCCTACATATGAGATGATTAGGAAGATCTTTAGAGGTCTGCCTCCTGTTTGGGAAAGAAAGGCTACAACCATTTCTGAGGGTAGAGACCTTAAGGCCATGACTCTAGATGAATTGATAGGTTCCTTGATTACCTATGAATTAGCTATAAATGAGAGACTTAATGAACATAATAGGGCGAAAAAGGTGACTGCATTGAAAACTTCCACTAATACATCTAGTGAATACAACGAACTTGACTTTGAGGATGATATAGCCATGCTAACTAGAAAATTCAGCAGATTCTTCAGGAAAAATAGAAAATCATACAAAAGATATAGGGAGTCTGCATCTGATAAGGGAGAGCTGAGTAAAAGAAAGGATAAGTCAAATGCTCCTACATGTTATAATTGCAACAAGGTTGGGCATATCAAGTTGGATTGCCTGCTACTGCAAAAGGATGCTAGGAAAAAAGAAGAAAGCTATGAAAGTAGGCACTTCATGGGATAAACTAAGTAGCAGTGACTTAGACTCAGACTACGGCAACTCAGAGGTTGCTAATCTGTGTTATATGGCACATGATGATGAGGTATCGTCCTCTTGCTCTTTATCTTCATATTATTCTTCTGATGATTGTGAATCTGATAAAATGCCTACTTTTAGAGAATTGCAATTTAAATATATTCATGTCTCTAAACTGTTGAGTAAAATGACCAAAGAAAATGATGACTTGAAAAATCTTTATCACATAATTGACTAATGCTCAACAAATTATGCTTCAAGTCATCAACTAATAGAACATTATTAATAATTAGAGAATGATCCTTACAAACCTTACCTACGCTAATGATGCGTCCCTTTGCATTGTTGCTAAACGTCATGTACCCTCCATCCTTGGGAGTGATTGAAGAGAATTTTGCCTTGTCGCCGGTCATGTGCCATGAGCACTCTTTATCCGAGTAACACCTGTCCATAGAGGAGGATGATCTCAAACACACCTACACCGTTAGGTTCCCCTGGGTCAAATTCAGAAACTCCTCCACCTTACTTTCTATAGTGGTGGTGAAGAAGTATCTATCGAAAAATATTTCCTTAAACCGGCTCCAGGTCATGGCTATTGGTACTGGTTTTTGCTCCTCCAGTAATTTCATAGTTGTCCACCGCTACTCGGCCTCACCTATCAATTTGAATATGGCATAGAGAACTCTTTGTTCATCAGTGCAGTGCAGCATTGTCAGTATTTTCTCAATCTCCTACATTTAGTTCTCTGCTATAGCTGAGTCAGCTCCCCCTGAGAAAGTTGAAGGATTCATATGAGTAAACTTTCTGATCGTGCAGCCCTGATCAACTGGCGGGCAATCCCGTTCCTTAGAATTTCGTGTTATTTATGCCATAACTTGCTGAGCCACACGACATAGTACCTGATCAGAGTCATTGCCACCCATACTAGATGCCCCCACGTCGCCACTACCTCTAGCGTTCACGTTGTTACCTCCAGGGTCCATCTTGAAATTAGGGCAAAAAACAATCTTAGAATCCTATATCATAACACAATCCGTGCACTTATCTAACTAAGAAACCATAAAATATCCTCTTATAACCATTCAACTTATATCCATGATCTCAATTTAAGATTCAGTCATGTAGCTTAGAAACAAAACCTGACAATAGTTTACCATGGCTTTCCTGAAACCGTTGTTTCAGGAAAATCACAGAAACAACCACGAAATTCCTGTCTCCCGACTGAGATATGAAACTTCAAATTCCTCTTTATCCTCTAATGATGGTTTACTAAAATCCTGATCTACCCATTTCCTACCCTCATTAAGATCCATTCCTATACTCTGGTATTGTTATCCGCTGAAGTCTACATTACCTAACAACCTAGGCTCTAGTACCAAACTGTGACGACCCAAAAAATTTTACTATATATATTTTTTTTCCACATATTAAACTCTGATAACATGATATAATATCTCAAACCCAAAGTGGGCACCAAGCTGACCTGTCCATCACATATATCTAACCATGCAGCGGAATCATACACGTGATACCCCAGATACAATACTATAGCACTAATGTCATCATAATTACATAAGTTACTCTCCAAAAATAATACTACAATACAACCCCAGATGTATCAAAAATATCACCATATACATAACTAATCTCACCAGCATTTACTTTAAATAATACTATCTATGTCTTGTCCTGTAGCTCTAGGTTTGATTCTCTTATGGTCCTGAAATGTTGAAATATTTATTAGGGTGAGACACCTCTCAGTAAGACGGAATAAATTATTATTAGTGTGTGGAAAATGAGTTTTTTCTGTAAATAAATATACCCATTAATATAACTTTATATAAAACTGCATTTTATAATTGTAACTCATACTCATAATTGAAAATACATGCTTCCCATTAAATATACAAATATGAGTAAAAGAACCTCCCTGCATGGATAATTGACATGTATAACCCCCATGATGGATTGTGCGGCCCAAAGGCTGGACTTAACTTGGTACACCAACGCTAAGTCAAAGTAACTCATCTGTTAGTTCGATTTGCCTACCGAACCTGGCTTGTATACCAGGAACGTACTCAACCCCTCTCGCTAGCCAACCCGACTTTCCATACCAACACTATTTTGAATAATGTGGTTGCACTAATACTGATCTGATCCATCAGGGTTCTTAAACCATATAATGCATTCTTTTCAACATTTCCCAAAAACCAGTTTATCACCATAGCGTAATTTCCATAGATATATAATAAAATACCACTTCTTAAAATCTTACTATAACCAGTACCATACCGTGATAATCCCAACAAGTTCAATTTATATAATAAACTGAATTAATTTCATGCTACACATTTTAAACAATAATTCATACTTTAATTAATCTTATATACTTAGATTAAAATCAACATAATATCCATATAATTATATTCTTCAATTTAAACAGTTAATCTTTGAAAACAACTAACATAATTTATTCCCCCAACCTTGGCCCTGGAGTGGTGTCTAGGAAGCCCAAACCTAAAATATGCTCCAATTAACTTGCTAAGGATCGAAGCCAGGACTTGGTGGTGGTGTCTGATCATCGATTCGGCTGCATATTAGGGAGAAATCAAAGAGAGAGAGAGAGAGAGAGAGAGAGAGAGAGAGCTGGCGAGAATGGGGGGGTCTTCTCTGTAATTGGATTTCAATTCCAATCTTCCTAATTGTTTAAGAAGATTGGATCTTATATATATTATAACATTATAATATTATATTATATTATATTAATATATTAATATAATTTATTAAATTATATAATTATTAATTAATTAATTAATTAATTAATTATTATTTATTTATTTATTTTTTAGGATCATTCCACTAATCTTGTATAACTATTTTTAGGATTGTTACACCTTAGATCTATGATTATAAAGATTATATTCAAGCCTGGTTAAATGCATTGTTCATAAGAAATTTCAATCATTCTTGGCTCATTTTGATCAAAAGATTTTAAGAAACTTTCCAAAATGGTTTCTTTCCTGGTTCCAGTTTTTCGGCCTAGAAGAAAGTATTTTTCCTAAGGCCATTCGAAATGATTTTTAATTTTTTCAAAAGAATTTTCATGCTCCTCAAGCGTTCTCTGATCGATCTTCAAAATTATTACTTTTTTGTTCTCATTTCATGATAACTTGGATTTTCTATCGGGATTATTACATAGTTCCCCCTGAAGTAAGCTCCTTAAGTACTTTAAGAGCAATTCGAAGAATTTTTAGGGTTCTTTGGTGGGACAAGTTCACCATCCTTGAAGGAAAAGTTCGAGCTTGGCTTGCCCAAAACTCTAGTCACAGTTTGCTTGTTTTTCAAGAAGGTTCTTCATCAAGATGTAAAGATAAGAAGATAGTTTTGGAAGATGAAGCTTTATCATCATGTTCTTCAAGGAAATCCAAGTCCAAAAGTCTCCAAGCTAAAATGCTCCAAATAATTGCTCAATTGAATTCAAACAATTCAAACTCACCAGACCACTCAGCCTACAGTTCTCTAGGTTCCCTAGAAGAAGACAGTCTTAATCACTCTGACATTGGCAATTGGTACGAATTTATGCAAAAGGAGGAAGAGAAGAAGATGTCCGCTAAGTCATCTCATTCAAAAGAAGTAAGGTCACTGTCAAAGAAAAAATAATTCACTAACTAAAAATTTCACTTAGCTGACAAAATTAAAAGCAACCCTATCAAAATGTCCCATCCTTATCAAAAGTTAGGTAAAGTTTGCGGTGTCGACGCATCCATCCAAAATACATTTCCTTTTCTAAAAAGCAGCTGACGCTCCAGTCCAAGTTTTTAAAGTAAGACTTTATCAAAAGGAAAGATTCTCCATCAACAGTCCGACACATTGCAACTTCAATTATTCAAAGCACTCAAATTTCTTTATTTAAAGGAAAGTCAACTCATGAGTTCAGTTTCGCCTAGAAAAGGCATACATTTCGTCCCTGAGAGGCTTTTTGTGTACCCTGAGCGATCGCTGCATTAAATTTTTTCGTTTGTTCCGTTGACTTGTTAAGTCTGATCCCTGTTTTGATGCTGACAAAACACGAGTATTTTATGTGTGTACTTAGCTTGTGAACAGGTATATAATTCAATACACACATAATGGGACTGAAGATGGAAGCCATAAAGGACGTAAAAATCACAATCAGACGTATTCCATGAAGTTATAATAGCAAAGAAGAAGACATTTACTATTTAATTTGTATTGCATTTAATTTTTATATTTGGTCTATAATAATGCAGGTCTTATATGATATGACTGCAAAGCTCCAAATGACCATAAACTGACCTTAGGAAACCCAATACAGTAAAAGAAAAACCTTTTTTTTTAACAACTAAAATCATACAAAAAAATGGTCTAAATCATTTTGGGTCAAAAATAGGGCCAACCTTAAGTTTTTCACCGATCTCGGTCAACCGTCCCATGCACGTTTAAAGTGCCTCAATTGACCGACCACACCTTAGGCTAGAATTCAGAGTTTGACTAAGCTCGGTCGATCGACCATTTTTTGAACTTAGCTTCCACAGTCGACCGACCTCTGAACTTGACCTTCCTCGGCTGACCGACCTTTTAAGATCGAAATAGCCTCGGCCGATTGGCCTTCAAAGTTCGGCCGACTTGTCATTTCGCCAGCCGACCGAACTTATAAAGAAAGGAAAATCGCCCTAGGTCAACCAATCGGCCCTTTGCTCAGTCGACCCAACCTAGTGAGAAACTCAAATATGTTGTGTGAGGTTAGCCGACCGACGCTAAGGTCAGTCGACTGATCCTCTCGGGTTTCGATTATTTTCAGTGCTAATGACGTTTAATTTTTAATTAAATAATTTAAAAAATAACAAATGTGTCCCCAAACAGTCATATTTTCAGAAACTCTATAAATACCCCTTCCATTAGCTAAATTATCAACTCTGATAAACCAAAAATTTTCTCTCGAATATTTTGGGACATTTCTTAATCAAAGTTCCCCCAAACACATTTTATTGCAAAAATCTTTTGAGGCAATTTTTTTACTCTCTCCCACTCACTTATTATTTTTGAAAATCTTTCAAGAGAGTATTCATTTGGGCATTTATTTTTTATTAAATAACATTTACTCTCATTCATTTTATTTTTTTCAAATTCATTCCTTAAGAGTAAAATTTGAGTTTCTCCACATGTTTATTTGATAAATAATTTTTGGGAGAAACTTCATATAGCTTGTGAATCTTTGCACATCCATTTCAAGATTCAAAAGCTTATCTTGTTCTTTATTGCAAAATTATTTTGAGCAAAAACCCTATTTTCCCTTAAACCATATTTTTTAATATCATCTTTGGAACAATTTTCTTTTGGGTTTTAAGATCTTTGAAAAACATATATTTCCATATTTCACTTTTTCTTCAAAGATCTTATATATATATATATATTGCGCAAATTTTGTTTGAAAGCAAATGCCCTAGGTTCTCCTATACGTTTTATTGAAAAATTATTTTGGAGAAATATTTGTTAGGGTTTGAATCTTTAAGTATTCATTATATATATTTATTCAAAGATTGTAAAAATTATTTTGAGAAAAACAACCTTACTCTCTTAAGCATATTTCATATCATACGAGAGTGCATATAGGCTTTAATATGTGTACATCTCTACTTGTATTTAAAAGCATTTTATACGTACAAAAATGGTTTTATTATACCAGTTTGGCTCAGCCTGTTAATTGAGTTGGGGAGTCTTTGCCTCATAAAGGAGACATGTTTGGTTCAGCTCGATAAATTGAACTAAAGAGTCTCTACCTCGTAAAGGAGACCAGTTGAGCTCGGCCTAGTAATTGAGTTGAGGTATTCCTCACCTCGTAAGGAGAGACTGTATGGTTGTGGCTCAGTCCTATAATTGAGTTAGGGTTTACCTCGCCCCATAACGAGAGGTTGTAAAAGGTTTCTGCTTCACCCGTTTAAGTGAGTAGGGTTAGTTGAATCCTTAGGAAGTATGCCCAAAGCAGGGACGTAGGCAGTATTGGTCAAATCTTGATAACAAATTTGTGTGTGTGTGTGTGTATGTGTGTGTCTCTATCTTATTTAATTTCTGAACTTTAAAATTCAGTATGTATATGCTTGTCTATTTATTGTTATAATTATTTGCATACACACATTATTTAATTGTTTTTACATATACGCGTGTATTTTGAATGGGATATGTTATGTGGTGAATTGGCGTAAATTTAATTTAATCAAAAAGTTTTAAAACTCAATTCACCCCCGCTCTTGAGATCACAGCATTCCAATCAATTGATATCAGATCCTGGTTGCAATAAGCTTAACCGCTATTCGCATAAAGATTGCAACGACTCATATTTGATGTATCCCCGTTTTGAGGGTCAAACCTTTTCAAATCCTCCACTGCTTTTAATATATAAATTTTTCTAATTGGAAATTGAAAATGATTTGGGAAGTGTTTGTCAAAAATTTTCATATTCCATTGAAAATGATTTTCAAATTATATAGTTTTTCCAAACCTGAAAATGAATTAAATGAGCATGACATTAGTTTTAATGCATTTCATTTAAGTGTCATGCCTTATTTTGTGCCTTAGTCACTAATGCTTTTACAAAGTTTAAATTTTTTTTAAGTGCTAAGGACTTCGGGAACCATAAGTGATTTAGAAAAATCGAGAGAGAGGAGAACGCCACTCTGAGCTTAAACGATTAAGAAGGAGTTAAATTGAAAAAGTATATTTTTCTTCTTCTTCTACTTTATTAATTAATTCATGTCATGATTCTTGAGTTATACATTGTGTCAAATCCTTATTGAATTATGTGTTATAGCATGTTATCTTGTGAGACGCTTAAAAAGAAATTTCATTAATGCTCATAAGATGTTAGCATTAAGTTTGAAAAAGGGGTTATGATGCTTTTAACGTCAAAATAGTATTTTTTGACTAAAATTTTAAATTTTAGTATACACTATTATTATACTAAGAATCCAATTCAATCCATTTTGCTTAAGGTATACACATTATTATAATTAGTTATTATCTGAATTTATTTTCTATAAATTATTGAAATAAATTCCCCTCCGGATGAACAAATGAACATTTATTTGTTAAAAGATTTTTAATGTTATATATGCTTTAGCATGAATATCTTAAATAAGCATATTTTTCCCATCACACAGATTTGAGGTTTAGGGAATTAATATTGTATATATATATCATATAATCCTAAACTCAAAATGGTGCTTAACTGAGCAAACATATTTGACGCTCATTCCCCCATTAGAAATTACTAGTTTAATTTAATCATAAAAAGTCAAGTCTGAGTTAATTGAAAATTTAGAGTATTTGGCTAAGTTTTAAGCATTAAAAATGAAAATCTAAGAACATAAGATAATAATGCATAGGCTATAAAACTGAGGGGGAGTTCTTTAAAATTCAACCAATGTGCAATCAAATGTATTGTGCTTAACTTAAAAATATTTTACTATTTCATTTATATCAGATGACTTGAGAGCTAAACGCCAACCATCCATTTTTAGCTTTAAAGTTACATCAATTGATGGATGGTTCATTAAATCCTTTGAGCTGAATGCAAATATCCATCTTCACTAAATGGTTATATTATGGATGGATAATTTATGACAGAAATTGATTTGAGATATACTGAGTTACATGTTGGAATGCATTGAATGCTTACAATCCATTCTTCGCTTAAATGCTTAATCTTAATTGATGGATGATTTATATTTTAGCATGATCCGTTCTTTGAGCTGAATTCCACTATCCATTTTTGCTTGATGTCTATTTTTATCTTATGGATAGTGTATATGCTTTATGGACTATGCTTGAACTACTGGATTGAATGCTTTTTTTGAAACACCAACTACATGGCTGGTGCAATATTGTGAATTGCATGTTGGTAGTTAATTTTAGGAGTGCATGCTATTTGCATGGAACGCCATATGAAAGGCTGTTGCAAAACTTTGTGAATTGCATGCTGTAGGAACTCCTAGGATGTATGGTGCATGCTTTTGTGATTGTAGATATGGGAAATGCTTTATTTACAAACAGCATGTTGCCGAAATTTCATTAGATTTTCCCAAAATAATCAAAGATCATAAAACGTGTGCTAAGATGATTATAATTTGATGCATGCTAAAATATTTTTGAAAGGATGAGTGAATAATGAAAAAAATATTAATTCTCATCCTTAGTAGAAAATGCATGCAAAGTAATTTAATAGGTGCGTATATGTTGAATCAACGTATATGTTGAATCATATATGCTTTGGTCTAAATTAAAAAACAAGTATAATCAAAATTCTTTGAATTTTCCTAGGATGCCCTTCATCGAATATACATTCTCTAACTAGTTCATGGACACTATTTGATCCAAATCTTTGGGATATGTACTTTCACTCATGACCTAAATGGTAAAGCATCATCCTTATAATCACACGTCACATATTTTAATGATGGTCCATAACCTAGGACAATTGCATAACTTAGGGGGAGTTTTCATCCTACACACACTCATCGTGTATTTTGAGTTGTGTCATCCTTATTGAACCCCTATTGCATAATCCTTAAAGTATAGCCTTGACTGGTTATCGTGCTTGTTAATTGAAATGCAATATGTCATGCTATGTTATGAATAACTAATATATGTTGCATGTTGAAATCCTTTGAAATGATGAATATATAATGAGTGCGTATAAATATACATCATCCTTGAGCTAAATTGCAAGTATGTGTGCATGCAAATATACAGGGGAGCATAAGCCCCATCCTTAAGAAAGGATTTTAATCACCTGCCCCATGGACTCACATTATTATTGTTCCTACTTTTTAAGTTCGGAATTTTTTCAAGTACTTTGAACATCATATTCTGTCTTCATTAAATCATCTTTGATATGAACTGTTCTTGGGGCATATGAACACCTTGCATATGACTTAATATTAGAACTCCGGTGCTTGTGTGTTCTAGGAATAGTTTTACTCGTGAAATAAAATTGATTTAAAATATATCCAGTAAAATTTGTCTAAGAATAAGAGTAGTACTTATACTATTTAAACACTTAATGAATTTTCACAATTAATATTAGTATAAGTAGCTAACAGTATCTAAGCACGTATTCAATTTGATAAGGGGAGCATCTTGAAACAAATTTCCATCTTGTTATGCTCACCAGCATTTAGGTTTAGATTTGTTTTGAATTAATTGTGGCATGTGCTTGAATGTGATGATCTTATTGAAAATCTTAATTTGAAATATTTTGCTTAGTCATAATATCTTGGTTTATCCATATGATCCTTTGTTTAAATTCCTCGATATCTCTAGGATCCATATGGTTGGTTTTTCTGGTAAATTCATGCTATGTTCTTTATTGCTCACTAGAAAAAAACATTGTTTGCTTTATCTTTGAATTAAAGTTTTTTTTTTTCAGCAAGCACAGTCCCTAGTATTTATTGATAATCATAAAGGGATGTATATTTATTTATATATTTTAATTGCAAGAAATGAACGTATATAGAATATATCTTATTTCTTGCCTATGTGCTTGAATAAACTCATGACATGTGCTATTAAAACTGTTATACAAATTTTGTGTCATGAAATTTATATATATCAAAATTTTTTAAGGGTGTTGTATATCTGGTTCATTGATTATACATGAAATGCATGTAAACTAGTTAGACCGATTTTATACTCAAACCTACTTTTTCATATGCTGCATGCTCTTATATAATGCATAAACTGCAATGGTTTAAGGATATCTTTGGTCTAGCCTTATTTATCATGCGATTTTTTTAATGACCGGTAATATCGTTTTGTGTGAACAAATACCAAAAAGGGAGAGAATCTTTTTAGTAAAATAAAAATTATTTCAAAAAGGGGGAGTTTCTCTTTTAAGTTAAAAATGTACTAAATGCTAAAATTATTTTCTACTTAGCTTAGCCCTTTTTGTTGATGCCAAAAAGGGGAGAGACTTATGAACAAAATGATAATGACCAAAAGGGGGAAATTTTTTTGGGCAAATAATATAGGGGCAATTATCTGAGCCTTATCTCGGCCAACCAGTCATTTGGCCAGCCGATTGAACTAATGAAAAAAGGAAAATCGCCCTAAGTCAGCCAACCGACGCTTTGCTCGGCTGACCGAACCCGGTGAGAAAGTCAAATATGCTGTGTGAGATCAATTGACCAACGCTAGGGTCAGTTGACCGAATCTCTTGGATTCTAGTTATTTTTCAGTGCTAATCACGTTTAATTTTTAATTAAATAATTTGAAAAATACTGAAGGTGTCCCTAAACGGCCATATTTTCAAAAACTCTATAAATACCCCTTCCATTAGCTAAATTAGCAACTTTGATTAACCGAAAATTTTCTCTCAAATATTTTGGGATATTTCTTAATCAAACTTACCCCAAACACATTTATTGCAAAAATTCTTTTGGGGCAATTTTTTTACTCTCTCCCACACTCTCATTATTTTTGGAAATCTTTCTAGAGAGTACTCATTTGGGCACTTATTTT
Organism: Malania oleifera; assembly: GCF_029873635.1. Classification (NCBI taxonomy): domain Eukaryota; kingdom Viridiplantae; phylum Streptophyta; class Magnoliopsida; order Santalales; family Ximeniaceae; genus Malania; species Malania oleifera. The sequence goes on along the minus strand of NC_080424.1, from coordinate 47,891,831 downwards.
TTATTAAATATCATTTACTCTTATTCATTTTCTTCTTTTTCAAAATCATTCCTTTAGAGTAAAATTCGTATTTCTCCACATGTTTATTTGATAAATAATTTTTGAGAGAAACTTCGTATAGCTTGTGAATCTTTGCACATCCATTGCAAGATTCAAAAGCTTATCTTGTTTTTTATTGCAAAATTATTTTGAGCAAAAACCCTATTTTCCCTTTAACCATATTTTTGAATATCATATTTGGAAAAATTTTCTTTTGCATTTTAAGATCTTTGAAAAACATATATTTCCATATTTCACTTTTTCTTCAAAGATCTTATATATCTATTTGTGCAAATATTGTTTGAAAGCAAATGTCCTAGGTTCTCCTATGCGTTTTATTGACGAATTATTTTGGAAAAATACTTGTTAGGGTTTGAATCTTTGAGTATTCATCATATATATATTTATTCAAGGATTGCAAAAATTATTTTGAGAAAAACAACCTTACTCTCTTGAACATATTTCATATCATATGATAGTGCATATAGGTTTTAATTTGTGTATATCTTTGTTCGTATTTAGAAACATTTTATATGTATAAAAATGATTTTATTATATTTGTTTGGCTCAACCTGTTAATTGAGCTGAGGAGTCTCTGTCTCGTGAAAGAGACCGGTTTGGTTTAATTCAGTAAATTAAACTGGAGAGTCTCTGCCCCGTAAGGGAGACCAGTTGGGCTTAGCCTAGTAATTGAGCTGGGTATTCCTCGCCCCATAATGGGAGGTTGTATGGTTGTGGTTCAGACCTGTAATTGAGTTGGGGTTTACCTCACCTCGTAAGGAAAGGTTGTAAACGGTTCCTGCTCCACTCATTTAAGTGAGCAGGGTAAGTGGAATCTTTGGAGGGTATGCCCAAGGTAGGGATGTAGGCAGTATTGGCTAAACCTCGATAACAAATATGTGTCTCTCTCTTTCTATCTTATTTAATTTTTGCACTTTAAAATTCAGTATGTATATGCTTGTCTATTTATTGTTATAATTATTTGTATGCACACGTTTAAATTAAATGAAATATGCTCCACTCGTGTAGGCCTGTATTTTAATTGTTTTTACATACACGTGTGTATTTTGAATGTGATATGTTATGTGGTGAATCGACATAAATTTAATTCAACCATAAAGTTTTAAAACTCAATTCACCCCCTATTGGGATTATACCATTCTTATCATGTTTTAAGACTTATTAGAAGTCTAGAACTTTTTTCAAGTGTATATTCAAAAGTGGATCTTATTATTCAAAAGTTTGTCTCAGACAAATTCTATTTTGTAAGTTATCTTGTAAGTTATTTTGTTTTGTTTAAATAAAATTCTTACGACTTTGTTTTATTCAATTTTATTCAATTTCTATGTCTTTATTGTTAATTTTCTTCTATTTTAATCAATCCTACAAATCTAGAATCTCAAGCCAAAGAAGTTTCTTTGTTTGAGATTCTAACGATGTCCTATTATTGTTGGTTTGTAATAAAAGGTAGATCTTTTAGGACTTTCTTTGATTGCATTTGGGAAGATAGTTGAAGTTGCAACTTTATAGTACATTTTGTATATCATTTCAAGATTAACAGATCTACTATCCATATTATAATTTTTTGTTTGAATATCAAGAGTTAATAATTTATATACAGATTCATCATGAAAATCAGCTATAATATTTGGATAACATTAAAAATAAGTTGAACCTTCAGCTATATTTGATTCTAACATTCATAATAAGGAATCATTAAATTCATGATGTCTAGCATCTCTTAATAATACACATGCTAGCTTATTAAGATCAACTCTTGTTAAGGGGAAAAGACCTACTTGAACCATTCCTATATGGATTCTGTCATAATTTGATTTGAACATTGCAAGATCTTCTATATTAAGCAATCTTTTTTGTTGTCGTGCTTTATTTGTAACTAATGAAATTGATTTATTAACAACTTTTACTGCATACTCTTCATTTATTTCTAAAAAACCTTTTTGTTTAATAATTTGTGACTCAAATCTTGACATTTTCCAAATTTCTTTTGCATCTTGTTTTGGTAAATCTTTACCTTTCCAATTTGCTAATATTTTCTCAACGTGGCTTATTGAAATTTGAATTTTTTATTTTTAGATTTGTTTTGTAAACTTGATTCATCTTGATCTGTCATAGGGTTTGAACTTTCTCCTATAAACTTTTCCTTCTTCAAGATATTTCGAACTAAATTTTCCATTATTTCTAAAATTTACAGAATCAACACTATCTAAAGCCTAAGCGGGACCACCTACCAGGACCACCCTAACTCTGAGCTGACCAAGCAAATTTAATAGGCTGACCAAGTGCTTAGCGAAATAGAATATGCATATGCATAAATTAAAGAAATATTGAAAAACTTGGCTATGATACCAGATTCGTAGGATCGCTTAAAACAGACGAAAATTAACAATAAAGATAGAGAAATTGAATAAAATTGATTAAAACAAAGTAGTAAGAATTTTTTAACAGTTTCTAAATTTATTTTTAAAACCCTTTTATTTTTCTTTGGTCCCACATGGGTCCTATTAAGTTCTTCGCTCTATATTGATTTCATTAATTATTTTAAAATTTATTTTTAGAAATATTTTCTCTTTATACTAGAAAAAAGTAAAAAATTCTAACATTAATGAATTTCACTAAATAATTTTTAGAAAAATAATCACAAATCAACAACTTTCTAACACTTTCTTTATCAATACTTTTATATTGTAAAATTAATTCAAATTATTAGTTCCTACTTTCTTCATTATTTGTTTATATTTACATCTATCAAAAATATAAATTTATCTTTAATTTATATTGTTAAAAAATATAAAAGTATATATATATATATATATATATATATATATATATGGTGTTACATTTCTATTTAGATACATTATATACATTAAAATTAGCATAAATGATTGAAAACATCTTTAAAATATTCAAAATAATACATAAAATACAATACATTTTTTCTCCACAAAAAATATAGAATTAATTTCAAATAATATTATTCAAAAATAAAGAAATATATATATATATTATTGATTAAAATTAGAACAATTGATTGTTTGCTAACTTAATTTTACCAAAATGTTTTAGTTACAATTATATATAAATATATATGTATATATAAATACATAAACGTATATAATTAATAAGTGTTAAACTTTCCATATTTATAAAATAAAACATTTAAATTTTACTCAAATTCACAATTTAAATCCTTATTCAATATTCTTATGACATATATTTGTATTTTTTTTTTCTCAATTAATTTTACATTTAAATTGATATGCCATAAGTAAGTTTAAGTCATATATACATCCATAATATAAATCATATATACATCCATAATATTTTTTAACGTTTTACATACTATTCATATGAATTTATTGTTGTAAAACATGTATATTATATATGTGGATGACTATCGTGAAAATAGGTTATAACTTTTGGTATGCCCACATAATGGTTTATTATGGAATTGACCTTTGAGATGTCAATATAATCTTTGCCTATATAAGGACATGTTTTACAATAAAAATGGATAAAAAAAAGATAATTAGCAACATCTAATTCCTGAAGAACCAGACGACTGAATTTCTATAGTTCCAAATTTCTTTAATCTTTTATATATTTTGCTTTTTATTTCATTTACAACACGTTATCAACACAGTCGATATGGGATTGCTTTCACAACACTCCCCCTTAATCCCACATGCAGGTCATGATAATGAGCCTGAGCCTCAAATTGTAGAAGAATGTCGATATCGAAATGATTGACCAAAATGGAAAGAAGCAATACAGACTGAGTTATACTCATTAGTCAAACGTAAGGTATTTGGACCAGTAGTCCAAACAACTGAGAATGTCAAACTTGTTGGGTATAAATGGGTTTTTGTACATAAAAGAAATGAAATGAATGAAATTGTGAGATACAAGGCGCGTCTTGTAGCACAAAGTTTCTCACAAATGTTTGTTATAGATTATAATGAGACATATTCCCCTGTTATGGATGCAGTTACTTTCAGATTTCTGATTATTTTAATGGTTTCTAAAGGACTTGACATTTACCTCATGGACATAGTAACAACTTACTTATATGGCTTATTGGATAATGACATATATGTGAAAATCCCTTAAGGATTTAAAATTCCTGAAGTATATAATCCAAAACAACGACAAATATATTATGTTAAATTATAAAGATCCTTGTATGGATTGAAGCAATTTGGACAAATGTGGTATAATCGTCTAAGTGAATATTTGTTGAAAATTGGATATGAAAATAATTTTATCTGTCCTTGTGTTTTTATCAGGGAGATAAATTATGGATTTGTTATAGTCGTAGTTTATGTTGGTGACATAAACATAGTAGGAACTCCATAAGAGATCTCAACGACTGCTGACTATTCAATGAAAGAATTTGAAATGAAGGATCTTAGGAAGACAAAATTTTGTCTTGGTTTTCAAGTTGAACATTTAACAAGTGGAATTCTTATTCATCAATCATCTTATGTAGAAAAAATCTAGAAACAATTTTATATGAATAATTTTTGTCCATTAAGCTCCCTGATGGTTGTTAGTTCACTTGATGTGAAAATGGATTTTTTTCGTCCTCGAGAAGATGATGAAGAAATCTTTGGTCTTGAAGTACCCTATCTTAGTGCAATAGGAGCACTCTTGTATCTTGAAAATTACACTATACCAGATAGAGCTTTTGTAGTAAATTTGCTTGTAAGGTTTAGTTCTATACCAATTCAAAGACATTGGAATGGAGTAAAACATGTTATTCGTTATCTGCGCGGTACATCTGATATGAGATGAGTTTGTTTTACCCAAAGGGAGTAAAGTCTGTGTTGAAAGGATATGTTGATGCTAGATATCTTTCTGATTCTCGTAAAGTTCGATCACAAATAGGTTATATTTTTACATGTGATGATACAACTATCTCATGGCGATCTGTAAAGCAAACGATCACCGCTACTTCTTCAAACCATTCAGAAATATTGGCAGTTGACGAAGCAAGTCGTGAATGGATATGATTGAGAACTATAATCTAACACATTAAAGGGGCAAGTGGATTATCACTAGAGAATGACAAGCCAACAATATTGTACGAGATTGTAGAGACCTGAAGAATTATAGTAATTAAATAATAAAATAAAAGAGAGAAAATGAAATTTTCAAAATGGACTCACAGGGTCTTGTTGACGAACGCAGGGCGCTCGTCAACGAGCATCCTTTTTGGGCTCGTCGACGTGGACATGTGTCTCGTCGATGAGAACTTACCGAGAGAGCTGATTTCAGGTCTGAAACTCATTGACGAGCATTAGGTGTTCATCGATGAACCCCTTCTTGTATTCGTCAACGAGATGATGTGGCTCGTCGATGAGGCCACGTGGACAAACATTCTATATAAGGCCAAAAATCACATTTCTGCGAGGATTGCATGCAGCTCTCTCTCTCTCTCTCTCTCTCTCTCTCTCTCTCTCTCTAGAATTCGTTCCCCTCCCCTTCTCTCTATAATTTCAGTTTCCTTCTTTGTCGGTTCGATGATCGGAAGCCGTCACGCTACTCCTGAGAAGATTCTCTTCAAGTCTGCTGAGGTAGATTGTTGGTTAGGCCAATTTGGGCACCATCCCAAAACCAGGGTAAGTTGATTATTTGGGTACTTTCAGTATTACCAAGCTTATCTGAGTGTAGATTTTGTATTGTATGGGAATATACTAGTGTTTTGTGGAGTAAAACTAGGGTATTATGTTTTCAGGATTAGGATATTTTTGGGACCCTGCAGATATAGGTTGAGGACCCAAGAGGGTATATTTTCAGGAGCTCAGGTAAATTATAGTTTAGAAATGCTGGATAGGTGATTTGGGGAAAATAAAATGTGATAATTATTATGGTAAATTCAGTTGTTTGATTGGGAATTATATGGGGGTTATTTCAGGGTGTTGAAAACTATGAACGTTGTATGCGTAAGATTGTTAGATGGTATCTAGAGATAGATAGTCAAGTAAGGGGAATACATGTTATGCCAACGTTATTAGACATTTTATCAGTATATTATAGTATTTGATCAGAACATGAAAATTATACAGTTTTACAGAACATATTTATAGAGTCTTATTGAATTGTGTGGCATGCAAAATACTAGAATATTATAAAATATGTTATATAGTTTTACATAAGCATGATTATATAGCCTAAAGAGTTATGAAACATAGCTTATACAGTTTTATATACAGAGCTACGACTATACATAATTATACAGAAATACATTTTATGTGATATATAGTCTTTTACAATTATGATAACGCAGTATATTTCAGAGCATGTTTGTACAACATTTTACAGAGTGATTATGTAATGTTTTTATTACCATGATTATACAATATTTTATAGAACCATGATATACAGAAATACAGATGATACATAATATAGTGCCATGACATACAAAATACAGAATTATAGCTATAAAATTACAGAATATACAGAATATACAAATATACTGTTATTACAGCGTCATGGCTATATAGTTGATACAAATTCATGGTTATTACAGAAATACAGAATCATGGTAAAAAGGTTAGACTTATATAGAAATATTATTTTATAGTATCAGGCCCCGATGGAATACAATAGCTTACAGAGCACGGTACCGTTGCGTTACAATATAGACAGTGCAACCATACGTCTCAAATAGAGTATGGTACAACTAATTGTGCTCTCGAGTTGAGTTGTTAGCTCCCTGGCATCTGGACCAGGTGGAGTGAGTCTTTCGTGCTATAGGCATCTAAATATGCATACAATTAGGCTAGCATTGGAGGGCCAACCAGTGTTTAGCCCCACCTACGGACCGCACAACCCAATCATGAGGGGGTAAGTCATGACATACAGCCATCCAGCGGGAAAATGTACAGATATACGGTTATGTATATTACACACAGAAAGCAAAGATTATGTATTATAGATAGAAGTACTTTTGAATACATAACTTAGAAAATTGCATATTCTATATGACATAAGCATGTGCTATTATACAGATGTTTTCTTGATGTGTATTGTATACAGTATTAATTAAATGATATGTTATCAACTAACTCATGTGCCACACACTGGTGATAACATGTTTCTCCTTAACGAGAGGTGTCTCACCCCAAAATTATTAAACATTTTAGGTAATCCAGAGAGGCGAGTAAGGCTGGCTTAGAGGTCGAGGTGGTGTAGAGTCGACATAATTTTAGGGGTGAGTTTTGGGCCGGTCTGTGAAGTTTATAGTGTTTTTGGGACTTTTTGGAAAATGTTATGTATATGTGTGTATGTGTACAACTAGGTATATAGTACTCTGATATTGTATTTTGGAATATGTTAGATATGTATGTACTTTTGCTGCCTAGGTGTAATATGAAATGTGTAGGATACCACGGTCCCACTTTGGGCCGTGATGATGTCAGCTATGCTCATGCAAGGTATCATAAATTATATATTAATATAGAAGGAAAAAAAATGGATGAAAATTTTAGGTCGTTACAAGGACAATGCAGCATGTATTGCACAAATCAAAGGTATGTACATAAAATGTGATAGAACTAAACATATTTCACCAAAGTTCTTTTACACTCATGAACTTCTGAATAAAGGAGATGTTGACATTTGCAAAATTCGTTAAAGTAACAACTCAGCAGATCTATTCACTAAAGCATCACTAAAGCATTGCCAACTTCAATTTTCAAAAAGCATGTATATAAGATTGGAATGCCACAACTTAAGCACATTTCTTAATTGATTGTATTTTTTAGGGGAAGTATGAATACTGTAATTTTTTTCCTTCGTTAAGGTTTTGTCTCATAGGGTTTTCCTTAGCGAAGGTTTTAATGAGACATATTCATAATGTATAGTCATCAAAGGGGAAGTGTTGTAAAACGTGTATATTATACATGTGGATGACTATCTTGAAAATAAGTTATAACTTTTGGTATACCCACATAATGTTCATTATGGAATTGACCTTCGGGATGCCAATATAATCTTTGCCTATATGAGGATATGTTTTACAACCAAAAATGGATAAAAAAAAGATAATTAGCAATATCTAATTCTTTGAATATCTAGACAGCTGAATTTTTATAACTTCAAATTTCTTTACTTTAATCTTTTCTATATTTTTCTCTTTATTTTATTTACAACATTTATCAATATTTATCAACAATGTTTAACAAATAATATAAAATTATATGTTAAATTATGAAATTATTGACAAAACTAATTATCAAAATTTATTAATTTCACTAAAAACAAATAAAAAAGTTATACTTAAATATTATTTGTATTAGGACCTATATTCTTCTCCCTCTTTTCTTTTTTGTTTTATTTTCATTCGTTTTTTTATAGATAGACCTCTAGCAGAAAAAGGGAGTCCTACTACTGACATTCTTTTAGGAATTAATTTTTGCATCTGATATAAAATTTGTCCCTTTAATGAAACTTATTTGATTATATTTTTAAATAATTGCGTCATATTGTTAAACTTGTTAATTGATCAAGGAAGTTAAGTTGATCTATTTTTTAAGTAATTTAATTAGCAATTAATCACACTAAAAATATATAAAAAAGTTATACTTAAATATTGTTCGTATTCTATATGTTTCTAATGTTTAATTATGTTTTAAAATGATATATTGTAGCAATTTTGTATTCTATAAGTTCTCCACTAATCGAGGAAGTTAGGCTGATCTGTTTTTATCGTAATTTAATTAACAATCAACCTTACTAAAGCATATAAAAAAAATTTGTACTTAAATATTTTTTGTTCTATGTGTTTTAAAGGTATTATTTAATAAAATTGTTTATTCCATATATATTCTTTTTATACATCTTTACCAATAATAAGATTATATTTACGTTCAAGTTTTATATTATAATTACATATTATTATAATTTTGTATTGTTACTATTGCTATTTATATTTATATTTTAACGGTGAAGTGCGGGTACTCTTTACACTACAATAATAATTATATTATTTATAATATAATATAATTATTTTTATTTTTATTTTATTTTATTTTTCGGTAAACGCCCTAGTTGGCTAGTCGGCCTTTTCCAGCAATGGTTTTTCGGAAGCTTGAGCAGAAAGAATGCTACGCCGCGCATTAGGTACCGCCGGCTGCGCGCGGGGTTTCCCGTCTCTGCTTTGAACTCGGTTTTTCACTTCCTGCTGTATTATTGTTCACATTTTTTGCTTCCTCCTCAGTAAGCTTATTACCGTTTTATTTATTTAGTTGTTCGTTCTCTTCTTCTTCATTTCGACGGGGGGTTGACATTTACTTACAGCTTCCTACTGTTAAAAAGAAAAATGCCGGCTAGTTGTTTTTCTTCCGTGAATGGAACGACATATCCCAAGTTTTCGAATTTATCAATCAATCTACAGTTTTAGTGGGCTATTTTTCGGCTTTGTTGAGGGAGGAAAAGAGCTGAACCCAGAATCTGTCACACAACTTGCCATCCTAGATGTTAAAGCTAATGTTTTGGTCTTATAAAGTTTAATTTCCTGTAAAATAAGCAAAGCTGTGACAAGCTTCTGAGGCACCATCCCCTTTGGGTTTTAATAAGATACTTACACTCTTGCCAAAAAAAAAAAAAAAATCCATGGGGCATGTGTATTAGCGTTTGGCCTTTTACTATGCCATTTTTGATGTTACAAGATATAAAGGCGCAGTTTCATGACCACCCTGGTTTATAGATTTAGCATTTATCATTTATTTTCTTCTCCACTTCTCTTTTAATTCTGCATCATTGTTCATACTTTCATATTGGTCCTGGCAGAATTATACATACACCATTCGATGGCGCTACGGTTTGAGGTAGGGCTTTGCATCTTAGTGGTTTTGTTGTGGTTTTTGATTATTTTTACTGTAGAATTATAATTTTACTTAAATATCAAAGTAGACAAGCTGAAGGCTTTTTGTTGGCTGAGTTCATTTTGCAACTGTGAAATCGTGTTTTCTTTCAAATTAGATATTTCCCATGGATTGAATATAGAATTAGATTGTGAATATTGCCTCTAATACTGAAAGAAAATTGAGAAAAATTCGTTCCCAATGTGTCTATGGAATGGTACATACTATGTAGGAAACATACAAAAATTCACGAGGATTGCTTGGTGCCACATTTGTGTCTTTCATCCGCTCAACCAGCTTAGGAGTCCCTCCCCCCTTCCTTTTCGATAAACTTATCCTGTTCTAAAGTAAAAGTTCAGTATAACATGTTGGTTAACAAATTTTTCAGCTTTCAAAAAGCCAGCTTTAGCCTTTTTTGGAGAACTTTTGGAAGTTAAATTTGGAGCTTTTAAAAGCTAATTTTTTTTTTCTTGACAACACAATAATTACATTTCTCAAAAATGACATGTCCATTTGGTAATCTCAAAAAATTTGTGGCACTTTGCAACTTTTTTACTAGGTGCTAGGCACTCTGGATTAAATTTTTCTTTCTAAGATAGCCTTTTTCATGAGGGCCAAACAATTTTTACAATAACATGAATCTGCTCCTTCCTCATAAGTTAAATTCACTAGACATAAGAGTGCCAAACTAAGCTTTATTTGTTCTTGGATGAGCCATCGCTATGGACCACTTCGATATATCATATATGATCGTAATTGTTTGATCAATTGTTGCTTCTTAATTTAAGAACATTTATTTATTTTTGATTTTGTACATCTTACCTTAGGTTCTAGGGAGGTTCAACCGTGCTCGTGCTGCTCAACTAACACTTCCCCATTTTGTATGCCAAACGCCTCTATTTATGCCTGTTGGTACACAAGGTTAGTGATAATTATGGTGTATTCTTTCTCTTACATCCTCTCTATGCGTGTGCATGTGCACGTGTGCATGTTTGTATACACAAGATATATGCGGATACAATTTCTTAGCAGGATCAATGGTAAGGTTGCCTGTGACTGGTTGGTATGGGTTCAAGTCCAAGGAAACTTGCATAAAAGTAGGGGTAAGGCTGAGTCCAAAGAAACAGACTCTCTGCATAAATGTAAGGGTAAGACTATGTATGTAGTGACGACCCTCACCCTATGCTCGCAAAGTGGGGAGCCTTGTGGCCTGGGGCCCTTTTTAATTCCTCAGCAAGATTGCTTGTTTTACCATTCCATGCGACATGGGAATGGAAAAATCTTTAACAATAAGTTAGAAATGTTCGTGTATATTTCATTATTTTATTATTTGTTTTCTTTTCACTTCACTCTTTTACTAAGCTGAGAGGAGACTTGGTGATGGAGAACTAGCAATGGAGGATTTTAAATGTTCATACTACATCTAGGTTTTTATATTTTAGTTTGGGAAAGTCTTGTTATTTTAGAAGTTTAGTCAATTTAGGTTTATTTTGTGTATTTAAGTACTTAGATTTATTTGTAATTTCTTGTTTTATCGGGGCCTTTATGTAAATGTGTTCTAGTTAGTAGTGCATGTAAGTTATTGTATAGTTATTGTTTTGAATCAGATTGCAGTTTCCCTCTCTGTCTCTCTCTCTCTGTGTGTGTGTGTGTCTCTCTCTCTCTCTCTCTCTCTCTCACACACACACACACACACTGTTGAGTAGCTGGAGCCAAAGACGCGGTGCCGTGTGTGAGCTGGTGCCGCGTGCAAGTTGGTGCAAGCCTCGTTGAGCTGTGTCCGTGGCTATTGATTGCCGATTTATTGTAATTCCTCCATCACCATTTAATATAATTCCTCCAGCCATTTATAAATAGAGAGAACATAGAAGAGAGGTAGATGTGTGTAGAGAAGAGAGTGAGGAAGAGTGCAGAGAAAGAGCTGCCTGAGAGTTTGAATTTTTCTCCTGGTTTCATAGTGGATTGTGGTGTGCTTTGTGGACGTAGGTTAATCTAGACTGAACCACGTAATTTTTGGTGTCTCTTATTTTTCTGGTGTGTGTTTATTGCTCACAGGTTCCTAACAATTGGTATCAGAGCCGATGGTTCGTAACTTTGGGTGAGCGACATCATAAAAAGTTGAGATGTGAAGTTAATTCTCCTGATGTGCTAACAGTTGGAGGACCAAGTGTGTGGCTGAGGCTAATAAGGATCATCTAGGTTGCGGATGGATCCGAATAGGGTCAAGACGTGAGAGGTAGGATTGGTTCGGAGGCACGTGAAATACAATCCGATGCACGTAAGGCGCCAGTGGTAAGACCCACTTGAGCAACCGTTGGAGAATTGGGCTTACTTCCAGAAGGGAGACGATTTCCATTCAAGGGGGAGCAGTTAAAACTCACAAGTGAGGGGGAGATTGTTGAGAATTCGACTTGTGAGCTTGTCCCACATTGGAAAATTAGAGTGGATGATGAGTGCTTATATATATGGTTGGGCCCTAGATTCAATAGGCTTAAGCTTTTTGGGTTAGGTTGATGTTCACTCATGTGTATCAAGCCCACCCATGTATATAAGCACCCATCATCCATTCAAATTTTCCAATGTGGGACAAGCTCACAAGTGGAATTCTCAACATACACACACAGGTTCTGTTCTTCTTCCTCCTCCTCTTTTCTCCTTCCTTCTCTTCTCTCTTATGATTCTGTCTTTCACCTCTATTCTGTTCTGTTCTTCCCACTGTTGCTGCTGCTGCTGCTTCTCTTCTTCTCCTTCTTCTATCCTTCTTATCTACTTCTTCTCCCTCTTCTTCTTCTAATTATCACTACTCTATATATATATATATATATATTCTAACATCTTTCCTATATCAAATTGGTATCAGAGCCTAATTCTATTCAGTTCCAGACTTCCTTGTTGCTGTTCTTCCATCAGATTTGAAACTCCTACAACAACCTCCATTAAGGTGCATCCAAAAACTCAAACCACATCTACCACATGACTGCATTCTCTAATAGGCTCCATTGCTGCACTAGCAAGTCAGAAGTTGCAGGAAAATCCCCGAAAACGGAAGCATTCATCAGTCTGCAAATTTTCCAGGAAATTACAGTCATGCCACTAGTTTCGAAACCCGAATTTCCACCAACCAAATCACAAGACCTCCCTTACCACCAAAATCAGACACCCCTGAAACACCACTCCTCAAAATTTCATTGCCGTACGATCACCGGAGAGGCCCCACGCTCTGGTTGAAAACTTTCCGGCCAATTCCCTCTAAATCCTCCATTTCTTGCAATTTTCTTCCTGCACAGCCACTCTCACTGGAATCCCCACCCTTTGATCTGCTTCCACCCGGAAGCTCGCTGTCGGAGAAGCCCTGACAGTGGTTCACACGCCACATGCACTGGCCATGCATGTGGGGAAGTTGCTGGACTATCCCTGTTTTGCTTAGATTCGCGAGAAATTGCTTCCAGCTTCAAGAATTTGGATTTTACCTGATTTTTTGAAGCTTTCTGAGTAAATATTGAAATATCAAGCTTGTTTTGCATTCCTAAGGTGGAACACAGCCTACTCTTGGGCTGCTGAGCAAATTTCAGAGTTTTGAAGGTCTGCCAACATCCAAATTGAGGCCTAATTGCTGTGTTTTGAGATTTTACTGCGACAAATTGGTTTTCCTCTCCGAGATTTTGATGTTGGTTTGAAGAAATTAATCTTGGATTGCTTAGTAATATTTTTGGAGGGTAAAATCAGTGTGTTATCATAGTTCTTGAAGCATTTGTGAGAAGTTGAAATGAAATATTTGAAATCTCGAAACTTCAAAGTTAGAGCAAGGTGGTTTTTGTAACATTATATGGACTTACACTACTTGGAATCTATAGAAATTGATTTAATGTTGCTTATCTATTTGGTACTTGTTCGAGTATACATCGGTCCATATTTACTCTTTGGTTTAAAAAAAATAAAAAAACAAATGATTAAATTCCGTATATTTGGTTCCTACATAGTTGGCAATTCTCAACAATTACTAGACCAATTGTGTTGTTTAAGACAACTTTATTCTAGTGTCATTGACTATTACCTTAAATTTAGAGACCTCATTTATCGGTGTGCTCTTAGTAAGGAACCTAGAATGGTAATTTTGTTCAAGAAAGGGTTGAGGGATGAAATCAAAAGGTTTATGATTATGCAAATTCACTACTCTATCTGAGGCTTACCACATGGCTTTGGAAGCTGAGAGATTTCTCCAGCCACCAACCTATAACACCACTGCCTATCTAGAAGAATTTCGTCATTCTAGATCAATTTCTCCATGGCCATGTAGCTTTCCTAGATCCTCACAATATGTTCAAGAGAAAACTCAAATTGTCGAGGATAAACATCGAATGTCGAAAGTGCCAATGCAAATTTTTGTATAATTGAGTGTCATGACTACCTAAATGATTTGCATATTACTAGTGCACAGTTTTTTGATTCTTCAGTGGACGTGACTCATGAATCTTCTCAATGGTTAGAAGGTAGTCCTAGGGAAACTGAAGATGTTCAAGAGAAAACTCAACTTGTTGAGGATATTAAAAGTGCCCATCCAAATTGTTGCATAGTAGAATATCATGACTAAATAAATGACACGCATATAACTAGTGCACAATTTTTTGATTCTTCTGTTGATGTGAGTCATGAATCTTCTCAAAATGAGGTTGTGGACTTGTCTTTAGTGACCCTAAGCACTGTTGGGGCCATTAGGCCAGAGATGGACCTTGATTTGTCATCACACATGGTTGTTGAAACTTGCAATGGACAGCAAGATGAGTTGCCAACTACTGGACAGATATGCCTGTCAATGACCTTACTCTTCAACTTCAAATTTCCATTTCTAACCCAAAGAGTGAAGAACAATTGGCTGTTATAGAGTTTGTTGAAAATTCTTCAATCATAGAACCTGTTGCTGAAAATCCTCTTGAGATTATTTCTCTTCAATCCAGTAAACTTGTGCCTCCATCCCTTTCATCTTCTCCCTCAACATTTTCCTAAACCAAATCTAGCGAAACATTGTCCATCATCTTAGAGTATAGACCGAATGCATATTTGCTTGAGCTGCCAATATATTTGGATATTAAATTGATTTATTGTTTGGAGGACTTGTTATCTCATCAGAGAACGTTGCAGCCTTCTGTGCTACATGCGGTTGGACAATCTACTACATATTCTCCAATGATTATTAACGATGCAATGCAGATGGTGTCTCTTCTTGATTTGCCTGCATGTTTGACTTTGTTCCCGCACATGGAGCTAAAGCTACTATGTCATTACAAAACTCGAGGTTGAGTTTTCTCTAACAAGGGAAGTTTGATGGAGAACCAGCAATGGAGGATTTTAGATGTTCATATTGTATCTAGGTTTTTATATTTTAGATTGGCAAAGTCTTGTTATTTTAGAAATTTAGTCAATTTAGGTTTATTTTGTGTATTTAAGTACTTTAGATTTATTTTGTAATTTCTTGTTTTATTGGGGCCATGTAAATATGTGTTCTAGTCAGTATTGGGTATAGGTGCTGGACATGTAAGTTATTGTACAATTATTGTTTTGAATCAGATTGCAGTTTCTCTCTCTCTCTCTGGTTCTGTTCTTCTTCTTCTTCTTCCAGCTCCTCTCTTCTCCTTCCTTCTCTTCTATCTTCTGATTCTGTCCCTCACCTCTATTATGTTCTACATCACTTGGTCATTTATTTTTTCCCAGTGACAGAAAGGTATTTGAAAATTGCACTATTGGCTTTCAATTCAATTGATTAATAAAATATTTTTCTGAGCATTGAGTTCCATTTTCCCACTGTTTCTGAAAAAAAAGAAAGCATCTTTTGTCTTATTTCGTATAGCTGCTTATGAATAGGATGACTAGTGCACTTCATATCATGTTTATTGGCGTGAAAAAGATAATTGGTCACATATTTTGGAAGAAGCAATTTATTACAGAGTCTGACATCTCTACTGATAAATGTAAGCTATGGCAGTTATCAATCTGCCATTTGCCCATATACTGACATCTCTACTGTTAATAAAAGTAAGCTATGGCAGTTTTCAATTTGCCATTTCCCCTATATTATTCCAAAAAATTTCATTTTCCCAAAATTATAATTAAATAAAATTTTAAATTTGGGATGATTTAGTAGACAAATCTATAGATAACTGTACCAACACCTATTTTCTTTATTTTTTACACACTCTTCCCCATGACTTCCAAAAACGGATCCTGTAACTACTGAAATCAGAAAAGCAGCTAGTTCACAATAATCATGCAAATGTGCATCCATTTGCCTGTACATACACTTGTGCATACAACATTCCCTGAAATTGATGTGTTGAACTTGGATTTTCTTGGGTTACAGGGACAATAAAAGGTTTGGCGACAGACCAGCTTGAGGAAATTGGCTGCCAAATAATACTTGGGAATACATATCATTTGGAACTTCGTCCCAGTTCTGAGTTGATTGATGAGTTGGGGGGTCTCCACAAATTTATAAACTGGCCAAGAGCACTGCTAACTGACTCTGGTGGATTTCAGATGGTTGTCTATCCCAATTTAGTATTCTGCTAGTTTTTACTTAACTTGATTTGTTGTTGTCGCTGATGCTGCTGCTGCTACTGCTGCTGTTGTTATTCCTGTTCATAATTTTTTCTTGATTTCTTCTTTTCACGTACTATTTTGCATTTAAATCAATTTGTGCGACACAGTTTTATTATAAAAACTTGCGTTCTTTGTTTATTACTTTATTCACCTTCATTACTAGCCATAATTAATGTAAGTTATTAGAATTTGAACATTTTTCTATTTTCGTTAACAATTAAGTTTTATTTTGCAAGCTGTCTAGTTTTAGCAGTCGAGGTGTCTATCCTTGTTGATTTGAACCTTCTTAGCATGTACCTGATGGTCGACTTGAAGCTAAACCAAGATAGATATTTAGTTATCTTGGTTAACCTATCAAAAGTGATAAAGTACATTCTCTTGTACTTCCTACCACAAAGTCATTAGCATATAATCACACATATAGTATTCCATGGAGGAAAAGTTTTGGCAGACACAAAAATTTGCTCAGCATAATTTGCAACATAGGAATCGTGAATTTGTTAAATAATAGTTCATTTTTTAAAATTTGTACGTTTAAGTGAAAATCATCTTTGATTTTTTATTCTAAAAAATAATTTGAACACAGTGAGGCATGGGGTTTGTAGTGTAATTACTGTTGAAACATGTGACACACCTTTTTTGTGGTTAATATCTTTTCTGATACCCTGCTTTCAAATGCATAATTTTTGAACATTTGTTTATAAGAGCTAAGGAATTTAATAGCCTTGAATTTGTCGAAGGAAATTGTCCATGATCGCATAAATTGCTGGAAAAGGATTCATGTAGCTGACCCCACCTAATGGGACTTAAGAGGCTTGGTTTTTTGTTGTTGTTGTTGTTTATAAGAGCTAATACTTTCTTGTTTAACTGCACATATCAGGACAAAACAAATGATGTTGCAGGAAAATTATGGAACTAATAGGAGTATTTTTTGTCGTCCTTGTACTCTTCTCGTCTTTAAAAAAGTTGTTCATTTATCCAATAAAATTCTTAAACTAACATAATTGTTGCCTCACTACATGGAAGTGTAATAGAGGCTCTTTGCATATCAGTGCCTTCAATTCATCTTTTGTTCAAATGACAATAATTGAATTATGTTAGGATCGGAGGAGCCTATGGGTGGGCTTGATACACATGGGTGAACACCGACTTGACTCAAAAGCTTAAGCCTATTGGGTCTTGGCCCCAACCATGTATATAAGCATCCATCATCCACTCTAATTTTTAATATGAGGAATTCTCAACAATCTCCTCCTCACTTGTAAGTTCCAACTGTTCTTCCTTGAACGGAAATCGTCTCCCTTCTGAGAGTAAGCCCAATTCTCCAATAGTTGCTCAAGTGGGCCTTACCACTGACACCTTATGTGCGTTGGATTGCATTCCACGTGCCTCCGAACCAATCCTACCTTTCACGTCTTGACCCTATTCGGATCCATTTGCAGCCTAGATGATCCTTATTGCCTCAGCCACACACTTGATCCTCCAACTGTTAGCACTTAGGAGAATTAATTTCACGTCTCGACTTTTTACGATGTTGCTCACCCAAAGTTACGAACCGTCGGCTTTGATACCACTTGTTAGGATTGGAGGAGCCCATGAGTGGGTTTGATACACATGGGTGAACACCAATTTGACCCAAAAGTTTAAGCCTATTGGGTCTTAGGTCCAGCCATGTATATAAGCACCCATCATCCATTCTAATTTTCTAATGTGGGACAAGCTCACAAGTGGAATTCTCAACAAATTATTGTCATTTATAATTGTTAAAATTTGATATACATTGTTGGTCCGCAACCTAATAGCTTAGGCTCTTAGATAAAGTGGGAGTCTAGCAATAATTTTAGATTATGGTTTACTAGGAAAGCTCTGCGGTTGAATCAAACCATGCAAGACAAGCCTTTTCACTGTTTTTAATGTTTTTATCTAAATTGTCTTAAGTAATATAATATGTAAATATGATAAAATTGCACGTCATTTCACATGGCAGGCTATCAAATTATCAAGCCATGTTCACTTTTATTTGGTCATGGTTTCTTCTTTTTGACATGGGGGTTAACTTTCTTACACCCATTTTTGTGATATTTGAAGAGCTAATTGTATTCTGAGTAACCTAGTAATTTCAAGAGCGGACAAAATTTAGATTGATTTGCATATTTTTCTTTTTTCATATCATGGTGCCTTATCCCTTGGACACCTCAACTTTCAGTCTGCCTTTATAATGCTTTTATTTGTGTTCACCATGCATCTTTAAAATTGAGATATGAACTTATGATCCACGGAGGTTAATGCATGGGTTATTTGAGTTCTGCAATATATGCATTTTCCTTGGCCTGTATAGGTAAACTTGGATGCTGCCCTCATTAATGAATTATTTTCTGTTAATAATGTTAAGAACTGCATTTTTATTCTGTATAGAGAGCATGAGGTGAATGATATTGATATTGAAATTTTAATGATACAGGCTATCAGTTCATGCTAACGAGTTTTTTGTTTTTATGTGGTCATGCATTTTTCTTCAACAAGTTTCCAAGTGTGATGTTGTATCAACTAAGCTCACAATTTTATTTTGTGTATGTTTTCAGGTGTCACTATTGCATTTAGCTGACATTACTGAAAAAGGAGTCACATTTCAGGTATCTTTTCAATTACTTTTATAAACAAAGATAACATGATGTAGTTTGTATAGCCATGATGTTTTCCTCTTGTTCAGGTAAAAAAGGTTTTTTTTTTTTTTTCCAGTTCAATAAAATGCCTCCATAGTGCATAGTGATCACTACATTCTTTGTGTTTTTCTGACTTTGAAAATGCTTTTGATCACTAAGAAGTTATTTTTAAGGCGGAAAGAAACACCTTGTCTTAGGAGTGTAATCAGTGACAAGCCCAAATTAAGAAATGTTCATGTTGATTATTTACTACATGATTTTATTTTTTTTGGGGGTAATTAGATGAATAAATTAAAGGAACCTGTTAAAAGCTTCTCCTTACTCAGTATTTTTTGAGGTAATTGTTTCAGGATTTCCAAAGTGTTCATTTTTAAAATGTTTTTCTTACCTTGTACTTCCTGCAAAATTTCCTATCTAAAATAACATATGCTTATGACTGATCAATCACTTTTTTATTTTCCTAATAGTTACATTTCTTATTTATTTATTTATTTATTTTTTGTTTTCTTTCTTTTTCTTTTAGTCATCAAGATTGAGGAAAACATTATTGTTTAGATTTTCTTCTAACAGAGGTTTTTCATTTCTTACTTCAGTCTCCAGTTGATGGAAAGCCAATGCTTCTAACACCTGAGGAATCAATTCAAATCCAAGTAGGTAGATTTATTGCGTGAGAGCACAGTTGTTTTTTTTTGTTGATTCATTTAGGGTCATTATTATTACCATTATTACTTCGAAAATTTTTATTTTACAAATTTTCTTGACTTCCTTGCATGTTTTGGTTCCATGAGTAGAAAAGATTAAAAATTTTATGTTACTGTTGTTAATCAAGTAACCATTTCTGTTTGAACATGTGGCTGTGTCGATGAAAAAACAAAACACTCATTCTAAAGCTTGCTGGATTTTTCAGCCTTATTACTTACATATCATTTTCTGGTTTTTGATTTCTGTGAAGCAATTCTCTTTAATCTCTTCAAATTTATTTAATATTAAAATTGTTTACACTATTCACCAAGTTATTGTATAAACTAAAATCTAATGCTTTAGAGCTGCGTCCTGAAAACTTTTTTAAATATAACTTGGTAGTTTAATCTTTGTGTGACCTGAGCTTTTCTGACGGAGAGGGCTCCTCATGAACTCTTCTAATTTTCACCTTTTAAGCCTTTTGGTTTTGTTAATTCTCTAAGGTCTGAACTGGGAGTTGGATTGGCCTAAAAGTGGCTTGAAGTTTGGAAGTTCACATTATACTTGTTTGAGGCAGTTGCCCTCATATATCGAAGTTGTTGAGGAAAGGAAAAGGCGGTTTTTGGGATTTCTCAAATCTTCTGTGAAAGGCTGTTGATATTCCTAGAGCTGTGAATTTTATTGTTTCATGTCTGGGTCCATGGCTGCAGCAGCTATTACTGTTGACTCCCAAACAAGCATTCTTCCATTATTGGACTTCTTTTAGAATTAGAAAATCTGTGCATCCATATGGCTCTTATTTTCATTGATCAACCTTTGTTTCTTCTTTCCTTCCAAATATTTATGGTATCTGTATTACTCTCTCTTCTATATTCTATTCTGTTCTTATTATTAAAATATGATTTCCTGTAAATGGTACCTTATTAGTCATTTAATATACTTTCCTTTCCCCCACCCCCATTTCTTATGTTTCTATTACCATAGTTGTCAAATTGAGATTCGAATTGTGAATCAAAATCCCAATTTCATGAATCGAGAATCAAATCGAATCGTATCGTAAGATTTGGTGCAAAAATTGAAAAATCGATCCCTAATGACTTCCATATATGGAAAACAAGTAAAATAGTAAAATACATTGAAATTCAACAAATATGGATCATCCATGTTGGTAATTGGAATGGCGCTTGCCTTTGAAGCAAATAGGTCTATATCCTACCATTATACATATTTTGATATAAAATAAAAGTAGCCATATATGCAAGATATACCATGATCTAACCATTCCGCCTCTATCAAGTTCCAAGTTAAGCTTATTTCTATGAAACTATAACACTTGTTAGGTGACTCAGAACCAAAGCACCAAGTCTAAGAGTTCAAGATACACTAAAAAGTAAGGTAAGGACACAAATTTTTTGTTTTTTATTGAAATTCATGCTTATGGTGTAAGTTTACATGTTTAACAATAAAAAATTCATGTGTATGCATTCTTTAAAAAACAATAAGGAGAGGAAACAAGAAAAACTTAATGAAAAATTGAACTTAATGGATTTTAAGGGAATGAATCAATGAAAAACAATAAAAAATTGAATTTCGTGGTGTTTAATAAGAAAAATCATTTTTAATGCATGGGCTTGTTCTAATAAGTAAGACAAGAAGAGAGAGCAAATTAAAAACACAAACAAAACTTACTAAAATATAGAAACTAATGAAAATCAGACCTTTAAATCCAAAGGAGTGGAGAGGGCAAAAAGCTCACCCACCTAGTTCACTTTGGTTTTCATCCCAAGACAGGTTTCCTTCTCTAACTCAGGTTTTCTTCTAATCTTATCTAATGGCAGAAATAGGAGGTGCAGAATGAGAGGGCCAACAGACTTAGTTCTTCCCTCTTGAAGGACAAAACTCATGTAAATAGCAAATGGAAGGCCAGCATGAAAAAGTAAAGGGTTTAGAAATCTTTGAGTTGGGTTATAGAGGGAGTTGAATCCAAATCTTACGATTTGATTCTATTCATTGATTCACTGCCTTCTGTATTGCATGTATGAATCAATAATTTGTGGCTACCAACTATGATCGGTTATAGCTTTTTAGCTTACTTTGTGTATTGGAGCATTGATAAATTTATGCTTCTAATTTTGGTTAATTTCTACTTTTTTTGACCAATTTTCTTCTTATATTGATTTTTTAGATGCTCTTCTATTAGAGTGTTGTCTTTGATGTTTCTGCCTAAAGGTGTCAATTGGTCCATTAATGGTTCCATATGTCTAAAGGGAAGAACCATAACAATACTGTATGGTTCCTGATTTTAAGGTGTTTTATCTTGTATGGAAGTTTATTAATCCGTATTCTAAAAAATAAAATAAAATAAAAGAACAGAAAATTAAAAAAAGGAATAAGCAAGACCAAAACTAAAGTTTAATGGTTCATTGCACACCATGTGTACTTGGTCCCCTCCCCCCTGGCCACGCCCTAATAAATTTATTTTACCTATAAAAATTATGGTTAAAATCAGCTATAAGATGAAAAATCTTTGCTTTTAAAAAATTTTGATTACTACTTCTGTCATTATGACCCAAACATGGTCCTGAAAAGATAAAAAATATGATGGGACTGGATTTTTTTTTTTTTCAAACTTGCAGATTTTAAAATTCGACACAACTGTACCATTGATTTTCATGCAAACCAATATGCACATGTTTTTGGCAGTGCTATAAAAAGGTGCAGATCAGGCCTTCCCCCAAAATGAAATGGAACCGTTTTAATTTTTCCCCTGTTGATATCTTTAAATAGGATAGTAATGGTTGCTCTGTGGGTGTTGGCTTTATATAGATTGAAACTATTTTTCTGAAGAAAAAATAAACTTCCAAAGTTTGATTATTTCCCCACTTTTCTTCATGGAATCTTATCTTGTATCAGGTTTGAATTCACTCGGCCACCATATTAACAAAATTACTACATATCATCGACAGGCTTGCATTTAAAGTACATCAATTATCAGGAGTGTTATACCTAATTTTCTAGGGCATATTTGCCTTAGACTCACTTTTGTTTTGGCCTATTAGCTGCTTGTGTTCCCAATAGTTCATTTATTTGTATGTTGCTGTTTTCTTTTGCAGAACAGAATTGGAGCAGATATCATTATGGCTCTTGATGATGTTGTGAAAACCACCATTACTGGCCCACGGGTTGAGGAGGCTATGTATCGCACTCTTCGTTGGATAGACAGATGCATTGCAGGTAAACATATCTAATTAGGGAAGGCCATACAAGTAACTTGTCCAACTAGATTCAAATTGCAGACTAAAGATTTTTGAAACTATGTTTATATGCATAAGATCAAGATTGTGCAAGTGTGCAACCAAATTACAACAACAACAACAACAACAACAAGAAGCCTTCAGTTCCACTAGGTGGGGTTGGCTACATGAATCCTTTTTTGCCAAGTCACCTGATTCAGAGCATTTTTCTCTTTTAGATTGAAGGCTCTTAAATCCTTCCTCACTACCTCATTCCATGTTATTTTAGGCCTATCCTTACCCCTTTTCATGCCAAAAACCATAACTAACTTACTCCTCACATATGCTCTACTAGGCTTGTGTTTCAAACCATCTAAGTCACCCCTCCCTTATTGTGTTTTCAACTGGTCCTATACCTAAATTATTGCGTATATGTTCGTTTCTTACATTATCTTTAATGTTAACCACTCATTCACCTTAAGATATGCATCTCAACAACTTTCATTTTTTGTACATGCTGCTTAGTTGCCCAACATTCTGAAGTCTAAACCATAAAGCATAGCTGACCTTATAGCCGTCTTATAGAGCTTTCCTTTTAAATTTAAGGGTATTCTACGATCACACAACACACATGATGCACTCCTCCATTTTACCCAACTTGTATTAATTCTATGTACTACATCTTCATAAATTTCCCCGTCACCTTGCATAATAGATCCAAGATATCTAATTCTATCAGCTCTTGATTATCCAGTTTAATCTTCTCTCAGTTGCTACTCCTTATATTACTAAAATTACATTTCATATATTTTGTCATATTTCTACTTATCCTAAACCCTTTAGATTCTAATGTGACTCTCCAAAGTTCTAGCTTAGATTCCACTCTGCTCCTACTATCATCAATCAACATGATATCATCTGCAAACAACATACACCATGGGATCTCATTTTGGGTATTCCTAGTAATTTCATTAATTACTAAAGTAAAAAAGAGAAGGACTTAAAGTATGTTGTTTTTAGAGAAGAAAATAATTCTCTTATTCCTTAATGATAAATGTATAGTCTTTGTATAATGAAAGGAAGAAAAATTCCTTTCACTATATTCAGTAACAAGATACTAATTATGTGACACCCCGATTTTCATATCATTTTTTTTATAAACAATAATCAATAAGTCAATCATTTGCCACGTCACAAACTTTGATACCATATCAACATAACCCGACCCAAAAAAGGGTACCGGGTAATCAGACTATCTCATACAAACATACCTAACACTGGAAGTCAAAATTTACATACCATCCAGAATACAGATACTAGAGAACTATCTATCCATATATACACATATCTATACACATCTCCAAAATCAACAACATACCCTAGGGGATTACACTAACACATCCCCAACACAAAACACTTACCCTGACTATTAGGGTATCGACTCCCCTCTATCTCGGAGCTCTATCTCCTGATCTATCACGGTTCTCTGAAATATTTAAATATTTGGGTGAGACACTTCTCAATAAGACGGAATAAATTATTTACAGTGTGTGACATATGAGTTTATATATATCATAATACACTCATTTTAATTATTATATCTTTTGAGAAAATATTTAGATATGTACTCATAATCATATCGTTATAAAACATAATTTTATAAGCTTTGATGCCATTTCTCATACTCATACATATACAACTAATATTTATCAGCGAAAGTACCTGAGGATAGGGGAGATTACACGCTCATACATATAACGTCCCTTTGCTCTGATATTGTTTGTAACCTTCCCCGATTAATTTGGGTGCGGCTACAATTGATACTTATCAAGACACTTACCTTACTCAGTAAGCCCTCGAGCGGAGAGTTTTATTTCGCCCTGATTATTTTTGCCATTAAATTTACACTTTTTCATTTTTCATTTTCATTGCACAATCTAGCTCATGAGTGTCCACCAGTAACAGATACACATTCTGTCTGTAACTCATGGCTGCCTTGAGGATATTCACATCGTCATGCTTCCCCCCATGATCAGGTTGTGCGGCCCGAAGGCTAGACCTAACCACGGTTGGCCTACCTGGTTAGATCAAAACAAGGAATCTGGCTGTTTGTTATACAGTTGGCCTGCCCACTCTTGGTCCGGACGCCAGGTGGCAATACTACCTTTCTCACTGGCTCAATTGACTGCTATGCCACACTTTCCACGAGACCGTGTGGTTGCACTATCACCTCACTAACAATGGTACCGTGCTCTTTATCCACCAATCATCCATCAGGGTTCTCATTTCACATTTCAGTATTGACATTTCAGTATTCTCATTTCAATATTCACATTTTAGTATTCTCATTTTAGTATGTTGGTTCATCTCATCACATCAGTAATATTCTCATCATTTTCTGTTTCATTCTCATGATATCAGTACACTTTCCATCTCATAATAGTACATATCTCATTCACGTATTTCAATATTTCTCAATAAAACATATTGATATTTCTTATTTCCTCGTTTATTATAGAAAACATTTCTATACATATATATATATATATATATATATCATATTCTATCACTTTCTAGTAAAATATACATTGATATATCACAATTCATTGTTCTCAATGAAACAATTCTGTATTCTACTTTTCATCATTTCCCATATTTCAAATCCCATATCATTACAATTCAATATATAAAACATAATTGGGTTTCCCCTTATCTTCATTTTTGCATAAAACATTTTAATATATATATTATTATGATATGAATATCAAATAAAATTGTGTGACATATGATTTATACTGGAAATGTATTTGAAACTAGGTTATGTGATTTGCACTGAAAATAATGAGACTATGATATATATATTGCCACATAATTTTATTTGATATTCATATCATAATAATCACGGGAAAAATATCATATTCTCATTTTCACATATTTACTCAACTAGTAATTTCCAAAAAAACGACTATTATAATTTATTCGCCTTACCTGCTTACTGAGAGTCCTGCTAAAATCCCTAAATCCACATCAGCGACATTCGGAATTCAAAACCCTGAAATCACATTTTCTCCAATTCAATTAACTCAACCCCAAAATTACAATTATTTTAACATTTCCTAGGTCTATACACTTCCAATACTAATTAAACTTTAAAAATAATTAATGGATATAATTCCACTATCCTTACCCTAGCCTTGGAGTGATGCCTAGGAAACCCAAATTAAAAATCCTATTAAAATGACAAGGATTGGAGCTAGGACCCCGTGGTGGTGTCCAATCGTCGATTTGGCTAAAGATTAAGAAAAAATTGAGGAGGGAGTGAGAGTTTATCTTACCACAGGAGTGGTGCCTACGACGCCCCTGATCACGCATCCACTCCAGTTAAAATGTTGGTAGCAGAGAATGGAACCCAACGGTATTTTCCGTTCTTCAATTGGCCGAGAATCGGGGAAGAAATTGAGGAGAGAGAGAGAGTGGTTGAGGAGAGAGAAAAATGAGAGAGAGAGAATTGACGGCTAGTTGGGGGGGGGGGTGCGCCTCTCTTGATATCTCAAAATCAATTCCTTCCTGATTCTTTAGGAAGGAATGTTATATGTATATATTAAATTAACATTATATATATCTATATATATATGGATATATTTATATATATATATGGATATATGTATATATATATCTTTATTCCAATTAGTTTTTTTTTTCATGAGAATACTATTCATTTTATTTGTTTAATTGATTAATAATTAATAATTAATATATTATTATTATTATTATTTTCCCTGGGTTACTACAAATTACCACAAAATTAGGAAACTAGCCAAATATATGAAACTACAAAATAGGAAACAAACTAATAGAGATATCAGTAGTTTTCCATAATCTCTTTATTCCTAAATTAACGTAGTCATTAATAATAAAATCAGAATTGCTGCAGCGGTATCCCTGAAAGGGATTGGGTATTTCCACATTCCCCCTCAAGCTAGGTGTAGATGTTAATCAAGTCAAGCTTGGTACTCAAATCTTCAAAATTCTTCCTTCGTAGAGCTTTAGTGAGGATATCTACTATTTGCTGACTCGTAGGCGTGTGTAGCAGACTAACTATTCCATTTTCTATCTTCTCCTTTATGAAGTGGCGGTCTACCTCCTCATGTTTTGTCTTGTCATGATGCACCGGATTCTTTGCAATGTTAATAGCTGATTGATTGTCGCAAAATACCTTCATTGGTTAGAAGTGATGATTCCTAGTTCCCTCATTAGTCTCTCTAGCCATATTCCCTCACAAATTCCAATTGCCATAGCTCTGAACTCTGCTTCTGCACTGCTCCGAGAAACTATTGGTTGTTTCTTCGCCATGTTACTAGGTTTCCCCACACATACGTTCAATAACTAGATGTTCAGCTTCGGTCAGTTATTGATCTGGCCCAGTCAGCATCAGTGAACACGTCAATATCTTTCCTTGTGTTTTTCCTAAAGTACAAACCGTTACTAGGTGTCATTTTAAGGTATCTTAGTATGTGGTAGACAACTTCCATATGTTCTTTAATTGGATCATTCATGAATTGATCAACACTAACTGCGAACCCAATATCAGGTATGGTGTGTGAGAGATAAATCAAGTTTCCAACAAGTCTTTGCTATCTGCCTTTGTCCGCTAGAACACTGTCTTTATTAGCTCCAAACTTAGTACTTGAGTCCATGGGTGTTTCGGCCAATTTGCACCCAAGCATTCCTGTCTCTTTAAGAAGATCTAGAACATACTTCTGTTGTGACACTGAAATTCCTTTTCTTGACCAGGCTACTTTCATTCCAAGGAAGTATTTTAGGCTCCCAAGATCCTTGGTTTCAAA